>NC_073694.1:111656262-111749223 GCF_029784165.1 Wyeomyia smithii
AGGAGATGGAGCGGATGAATATCGATGTGGTACTGAAGTCGGCGAATCCGCCCAACGTCTCCCAGCTGCGTCTCATCGAGAATTTCTGGGCAAACTTTAACACAAGATCTATTCCAAAAATATTGTCACGAAAACGAAGGAGGAATTGATAAAAAACGAAAAATGAGTTTAAAAACATGCCTACACGCATGGTTTCGTCCGCCATGGCGAATATTCCGGTTAACTGCCGGAGTTCCGCTCACAAGGCGTAGATTTTTTTTGCTAATAAGATAATATAATTACCATTAATGGGAAATTTATCCAACTCAATTATCTGTCTTAGTTTTTTTTTTTCAACATCATCTGAAAAATATCCATTTTTTACCGCGAACGTTAAACATGAATAAATTGTCCATACGCCTAATGAAATATCGTCATTTAATAAATCTCTGGCAAAACGTATCAGTGCGTCTTGAACTGTCCTACAGATCAGACGTGTTTTCGGTTGCTTATGGACTGGTCTTTTACTGCCTATAGCTTCAAAGTTTGTATTTTGTCAGTGTGTCTTTTAAAGACTACCTGAAAGTTATTTCCCATCAGTCTTTCTCAAGACTACCTACATCTGAATTTATCATTTGTTTTAACTTTTTTCGTATCACCTGAAATGGCAGGACGGAAAAAAAACCTCGCATCGCTGCGGGGAGGAAAAGAGAGGCATCTCTTTCTGACACTTCGAGTGTCTGTAGTGACAATCCTTTTGATATTTTGCCTGAGCAAGAAGCTGGTGAAATGGAAGTTATTAGTAATGAAACTATACAAAATGGAAAATCTTTAAAAAGGAGAAAGTTCCACCCATTGTGGTAACTATTTCTTCTGAATTCAATATTTTTGAAATGGAAGTTTCAACGTTTTTTCTGACATTAAAGTTACCTTTCAAATAGAGGCGAATGCCGCTTATTAGCCGACTCTATTAAGGGTCGTAAAGCGTTGCCAGGTATCCAGATTTAGCTGGAATATCCAGATTTTGATCCATGAATGTTCCAGATTTTATCCAGGTTTTATTTTCTCTTTTCGGCAAAAAGGTCATCACTTCAAATTTGGCGCGAAATTTTGCAATTTTGTCACCTCAAAATTCACGTACCCCATGACTTTTATCCGAAGACTTTACCTTTCACCCCACGAAATGACTTCCAGACTTTTTCCAGATTTTTTTTGCCTTTTCCAGATTTTTAAAAAAATGACCTGGCAACGCTGGTCGTAATCGTCTTATTCAGTATTTAACTGAAAAGATGTATACATTTTTTACATATGACACTAAGAGCGCCAAGCCGTTTAAGGTCGTATTGAAAGGTCTCACCAACGATCAAACTGTTGATGAGATCAAACTTACTTTAACAGAATTACTTGGCATAGCCCCTACCCAAATAATTCTAATGAAACAAAAATCACGAGGCGGAAACAGTCAGCGAACTAGAATTTCCATTGTTAATTATTTAATTCATTTTGACCGCAGTGAGCTTAATAACTTAAATTTTTTTGAAAAAGCACATGCCTTATATAACGTGCGTGTAAAGTGGGAAGATTATAGGAAGTTTGGCGGAGATGAAAAGCATATCACCCAATGCCGTATTTGCCAACGTTATGGCCATGGTTCAAAGTTCTGTAACATAGACCAAATACTACAAGGTATACAGCCCTAGGGATTTTATGAAATGGTGACGTAGGGCTAAATAAATCTCGTCAGTTGAATTCAATACTGGCACAACTCAAAATTTTGCAGTTATGAGTTATTGATGGCAAACGATGCCAAATACTGTAAAGTTTCATCTCCAAAGACCCGTTTCAAAATTCACAATATTTCTAGCAATATAAGTAGATGTGCTTTTATTGCACAAAGCTAAAATATCCCTAAAAATACGAAAAATTTAGGTTCCAACTCTTATAATTTGTTTATTACATGCACATCATAAACCCGAACATGTTGAATTAAAATTGGCAATCTTAAAATTGGGATTTTTCACGAAAATGAAAAAAGAAATTTTCGGCGCAAATTTTCGAACGCGTTTTTCTCGAAATTTGAAATTAGAATTTTGATTTGTGCCAGTATTGGATTCAACTGACGATATTATATGCTGCGCTTAACTGTTCTTAGGAAACACTTTATTTTTGATAGTCGTTATTTTAAAACCAACGATGCATGAATACATGAAAATTTTACACTAGTAGTAGTTGCGAAAATTCTCATAACTCTTATCTTCAAGCATCTATAGTTCTGAAAAGAACCGATTCCATAATATTCAGTTAGAAATTCGGGCTACAGAACGCTGATAATCGCACCATGAATATTTTGGTTGACCGCGCATAATAAAGTTTGCTCTCCGCTGTGCCCTCCAGTAGCTGTGCCAACTAAATATTCTGCAGCGTACGATGGTAAGTGTTGCTGCCGTATGCAAAATAAAGGTGTAACATGTTTCGCAGTGCCTGGAA
Organism: Wyeomyia smithii; assembly: GCF_029784165.1. Classification (NCBI taxonomy): domain Eukaryota; kingdom Metazoa; phylum Arthropoda; class Insecta; order Diptera; family Culicidae; genus Wyeomyia; species Wyeomyia smithii. The sequence continues at coordinate 111,658,729 of NC_073694.1, forward strand.
GTTGACTCGTATGCAGCTCTCTTTTCTCAATGTCGCGTACCTTTAACAGCTGCACTGCTCTCGCTTATGTGTAACAAACTAAACTGAAGCTGAATTTTCTACACGCAGTCTTTTGTATCGAGTACAGAGTAGATTTTTGCAATTAAGGCGTTACTACGTAGCTTGGAGAAAGAGGAACAAACCAAAACACCTTCGATACTACTGAGTGATTTTCATAAGCATCAAAAGAAAGTTTTTGCTTTCCCGATGCGAAAATCACTTTGGTTCTTAGATTAACTAATTTTCGTTTCTAATATTTGACTGATAACGGTGTTCGAGTGGGCACAAACATACAATTAAACCGGAAAATCACTCAATTTAGCAGTGAAAATTCTTGAAATGAGGGTTATGTCTTGTGATAAACTGTTAATAGGCAACACTACCGTTTGTCTATGGTACGCCCTGGTCGTTATTGTAAAAATGATTATTGAGAAATAGATGAACATTTCACATTAGGAGTAGTTGTCAAAATCCTCATAACTCTTATCTTCAAGCATTTATAGTTCTAAAAAGAACCGATTCAATAATCTTCAGCTCGAAATTTATGCTATAGAACGCTGATGATCGCACCACCACCGGTAGTATTGAATATTTTGTTGGCCGCGCATAAAATTTGCTCTCCGCTGTGCCCTCCAGTAGCTGTGCCAGCAAAATATCCTGCAGCGAACGATGGTAACTGTTGCTGCCGTATGCAAAATAAAGGTGAAAAATGTCCGCAGTGCCTGGAAGTTGACTCGTCTGCAGCTCTCGTTTCGCAATGTCGCGTACCTTTAACAGCTGCACTGCTCTCGCTTATGTGTAACAAACTAAACTGAAGGTGAATTTTCTACACGCAGTCTTTTGTATCGAGTACAGAGTAGATTTTTGCCATTAGGGCGAGGCCGAGCAGCTTAGACAAAGACAAACAAACCAAAACACTTTGTTGAGTCAAAATATGTAGGCAGTGGAATTTATTTCGTCCATGCTATTGTTATCTGTGCTCAAGAAGCAAGCCAATAACGAGGGAAATGTATGGGAAAGCTTGACCTTGGAATTTATTCACCTTTTTCCACCATTAAGCAGTAAAGCAACAATGTTGAACATAATATCAAAAACTTGTTACACATTTTATCTATCCACCGACATATAAATGACTAAGATGCATTAAGTCGTTCGCTTGCTATAATCGTTTGAAATCTGACGCAACATTTGCCAGGTTCACAAAGTGTAATCTAGTATAGAAAACAAAGGCGTAGTCCTACGTCAAAATGCCTCATTTGTGGAGACTCTTCTCACAAAAAGGACACATGTCCTGTGAAAGAGAGTAAAAATTTTCGCTGTGCGAATTGTAACGGCAACCATATGTCAAATTTTTACCAATGTCCAGTCCGTTTAGCAATTGTTAAGGCAAGGCAAGGTAAACAAATATCAATTTCTCAATCAAAACGAACTTCAAAACAAAATTCTCCAAGCGTACCAGTACCACCCACTTTTTCTACTCCTTTGCATACTCGTTTAACATATGCACAGGTTACAGGTAGTTCGAACATTCTACCGCCTAATGTTGGTAGCTCGAAAATGACCGTTAATATAGGTAAGCAAAACACGGTGGAAAATAAATGTACACCTATCACCCCAGCTAACATTGCTACCGAAAATATTTTTTCTCATGTCAACTGCCTGGGGCCCATTAAGGCAGGTAAACTTTCTTTTCTGCAACAGGCAATGTTCGATCTCATGAACGCCATGTTGCAGGCAAAATCAATTTTTGAAGCCATTCAAATAGGTACAAATTTTACCATTAAAATTGTTTCTAATTCAAAATTTAGCAATGATTTTAAATAAACCGATCAAAATTTTAAATTGGAATGCTCGCTCATTGAAGGCCAATGAGAATGAGCTTTTTAATTTTTAACAGTAAATAATATGCATATTGCAATTATTACTGAAACATTTTTGAAATCTAACATCAAATTAAAATATGATCCCAATTACGTGGTTCATAGATATGATAGGATTCAGGGTTCCGGCGGTGGAGTTGCAATTGTTATTCATCGCCGAATCAAACATCGTGCCATCTTGAGACGAAAGTTATTGAAACTTTGGGAATTGAAGTTCGAACTGAACTTGGGATTTTATTTATTGCCGCAGCATATTTACCATTTCAATGCACACGCGAGCGCAAAAATTATTTTGAAGGTGATTTACAAAAACTCACCAGAAATCTTTCGAAATTTTTTATAATCGGCGATTTTAACGCTAAACATCGATCATGGAATAATTCTCAAAGTAATTCCAATGGCAAAATTTTATTCAATGATTATTCTTCAGGATACTATTCTATTTTGTCTCCGAATAGTCCTACATGCTTTTCTTCTGTAAGAAACCCATCAACAATTGATTTGGTGCTAACAGATCAAAGTCATGTATGTAGTGATTTGATCACACATGCTGACTTTGATTCTGACCATCTTCCAATAACTTTTTCTTTATCACATGAATCAGTTTTAAACCCTATGAGCTCTGTATTTAATTATAACAAGGCTAATTGGGAAAGATACAAAACTCATATTGAGAGAAATTTCAATAATGAGCTTGATTTGCAAAACGAAGTGAATATTGATTCCGCTTTGGAAGCATTAAAATGTGCAATTGTTTTTTTTTTCCTCATCTATAGTTTATTTGACACGGCACAAATACAATTCAATGTTTAACGGCGCCAATTATATCTGGTAGCTTACTTTCTAAAGTATCTTAATAACTAAAAGCAAATTTTTTATCCTCGCTGCCGACTACGAGCTGAAACTAAATCTAACTTAAGCTAGAATGTTTTGCATGAAAAGCACTGATTTGTTGTTTGATGGTTTTCCATCGCCATAGGTAAGCAGCATATTGAATATGTTCCGCTGCTGGGCCAAGATATTACGGACTGGCATATTGGGTTGTCTCCCTCGGGGCCTGAGAGTATCGTGCGGGTCTAGTTGCTGTTTCCGGATCCGGGGTCTTAACGTATTCTTGTCGTTTGGTTGGATGTAGGCGGAAGGGGATAGGACTAAACTGGGGCGTGGATGGATTTCAGGAAAACGTATATAAGGGACATGTAGGATAGGTCACGGCTCGCCAAGACATCACGAACAGGAACAGCCGGCTGCCTACCTTCGGCCTGCAGGGAAGCTACTAATCTAGACCTGGCGTCACGGTGTACAGGGCATGACCAAACAACGTGCTCTATGTCGTGATAACCTTCACCACAGGCACAGATACCACTCTCCCCGAGCCCAACACGACGGAGATGCGCGTCAAATCTATAGTGATTGGACATAAGCCGGGACATCACGCAAATGAAATCCCGACCTACATCCAACCCCTTGAACCACGGGTTCGTCGATACCTTGGGGATTATGGAATGTAACCACCTTCCCAGTTCCCCCTTGGTCCAAGAATTTTGCCAACTGATGATCGTATTCTGACGTACAAATGCGAAAAATTCATTAAAGGCAATTGGTCTTTCATAAATATCACCGTTTGTTGCGCCCACCTTAGCCAAAAAGTCCGCTTTCTCATTACCCGGTATCGAGCAGTGAGAAGGGACCCACGCTAAGGTAATCTGAGTAGATTTTTCGGATAAAGCACTCAGGTGTTCCCGTATTTTCCCCAGGAAATACGGAGAGTGCTTAACATCTTTCATCGATCGGAGAGCCTCAATGGAACTGAGACTGTCCGTAAAGATGAAATAATGGTCCGTGGGCATTTTTCGATAATCCCTAGGGTGTACTGAATTGCAGCTAATTCTGCGACGTAAACAGAAGCAGGATTATCGAGCTTATGGGAGACGGTTTAATTGTTATTGAAGATACCGAAGCCAGTGGACCCATCAAGAAGTGATCCGTCAGTGTAGTACATATTGTCGCGGTTGATGTTTCGATATTTATTGTAAAAAATTTTGGGGATCTGCTGCACGCGTAAATGATCCGGGATTCCACGAGTTTCTTCTATCATGGATGTATCGAAAAACACAGTAGAATCAGAAGTATTTGATAAGTCGACACGATTTGGAATATTCGAAGAAGGGTTAATATTTTGGGACATGTGATTGAAATACAATGTCATAAAACGGGTTTGAGAATTAAGTTCGATTAACCTTTCAAATTTTTCAATCACGGGACGGTTCAAGACCTCACATTTGATAAGAATACGAGAAGACAGGCTCCAGAAGCGGTTTTTCAATGGTAGTACTCCAGCTAAGACCTCCAAACTCATCGTATGGGTCGACTGCATGAAACCTAAGGCGATACGCAAACAACGATATTGTATTCGCTCCAGTTTGATCAAATGTGTGTTTGCTGCGGAGCGGAAGCAGAAACACCCGTATTCAATAACAGACAATATCGTTGTTTGGTAAAGCCTTATAAGGTCTCCTGGGTGGGCTCCCCACCATTGTCCGGTTATTGTACGAAGAAAATTCACTCTTTGTTGACATTTTTTCATCAGATACCTCACGTGACAACCCCAGGTGCCTTTAGAGTCGAACCAGACACCAAGATATTTGTGTACCAAAACCTGAGAAATCGTTTTACCCATTAATTGTGTTTGAAGCTGAGCAGGTTCATGCTTCCTAGAAAAAACTACTATCTCAGTCTTCTCCGGAGAGAATTCGATACCTAGCTGTAAAGCCCAAGCAGACAAATTGTCCAAGGTATCTTGCAATGGTCCTTGCAAATCGGCAGCTTTGGCTCCTGTAACAGAGATTACACTGTCGTCTGCAAGTTGTCTTATCGTGCATGAGTTTGCCAGACATTCGTCGATGTCATTTACATAAAAGTTGTAAAGAAGGGGGCTTAAACATGAGCCCTGGGGAAGACCCATGTAGCTAATGCGAAAAGTTGCCCAATCGCCGTGCGTAAAATGCATGTGCTTTTCGGACAACAAATTGTGCAAAAAATTGTTCAAAATTGGAGAAAATGCTTGTCGGTGAAGTTTCCCCGAAAGAATGTCAATAGAAACGGAATCAAAAGCCCCCTTAATGTCCAAGAACGCAGACGCCATTTGTTCTTTGCGAGCATACGCCAGCTGAATATCTGTTGAAAGCAACGCAAGACAATCATTCGTCCCTTTGGCACGGCGGAAGCCAAATTGAGTATCTGATAGTAGACCATTTGATTCGACCCAATGGTCTAAACGACGGAGTATCATTTTTTCCATCAATTTCCGGATACAGGATAGCATTGCAATCGGCCTATAAGAGTTGTGATCAGAAGCTGGTTTCCCTGGTTTTTGGATGGCGATCACCTTCACTTGCCTCCAATCCTGCGGTACAATATTTTGCTCCAGGAACTTATTGAACAAGTTCAACAAGCGCCTCTTGGCATTGCCGGGTAGATTCTTCAACAAGTTGAATTTGATTCTATCTAACCCAGGCGCGTTATTGTTACAGGACAGGAGGGCAACTGAAAATTCTGCCATCGTAAAACGTGATTCAATCGCGTCGTGGCCCGGAGACGCATCGCGAACAATGTTTTGCTCAGGAACAGAGTCCGGACATACTTTCCTGGCAAAATCAAATATCCACCTACTTGAAGACTCCTCGCTTTCGTTGACCGTTACGCGATTCCGCATTCTTCGGGCTGTGTTCCAAAGAGTGCTCATTGATGTCTCCCTCGACGTCTCGTTTACGAACCGACGCCAATATCCGCGTTTCTTTGCCTTAGTCAAGCTTTTAAACTTGGTATCAAGCTCCGAATAACGTTTAAAGTCGTCGGCATCGTCTGTATCCCGGAAGGTCAGATACGCGTCGGATCTTTGCGTGTAGACATCGGAGCACTCTTGGTCCCACCACGGAGTGGGAGGCCGTTCTTTGATCGTTACGCCGGGATATTTCTTCGTTTGGGCTTGCAACGCGGCGTCGAGAATCAAGCCCGCGAGGAGGTTGTATTCTTCAAGTGGTGGATGATGTTGAATCGACTCGACCGCTTTTGAAATCATTTCCTCGTATAACTTCCAATCGACATTCCGTGTGAGGTCATACGGAACGTCAATTGGTCGCCTGCGAGTTGACCCGTTATTAATTGAAATAAGAATAGGCAAATGGTCGCTACCGTGAGGATCAAGGATTACCTTCCATGTGCAATCCAACCGTAGCGACGTCGAACATAAGGATAGATCCAAAGCGCTTGGGCGCGCTGGAGGTTTCGGGATACGTGTCATTTCACCGTTGTTTAAAATAGTCATGTCGAAGTCATCGCAAAGGTTATAGATTAAAGAGGAGCGGTTATCATTGTATGGGGAACCCCAAGCCACGCCATGAGAGTTGAAGTCTCCCAAAATCAAACGTGGCGAGGGAAGAAGTTCTATTAAATCAATGAGCAGCCGTTGCCCAACCTGTGCTCTGGAAGGAATATATATTGAGGCAATACAAAGCTCTTTACCTTGTATTGTCATTTGACATGCGACAACTTCGATGCCTGGAATCGAGGGGAGGTTAATACGATAGAAAGAATAGCACTTTTTAATCCCTAGAAGTACTCCTCCATATGGGGTGTCTCGATCAAGGCGAATAATATTAAAATCATGGAAGTTGAGATCAATATTTGAAGTAAGCCAAGTTTCACAAAGGGAAAATGCATCGCATTTGTTTTTATTTATCAAAACTTTAAACGAATCGATTTTTGGTAAAATACTTCTACAATTCCACTGTAAGACAGAGATAGAATCCTTCATATACGCAGTTGAATTAGGCATCGAAGGATACAATCGCTGCAAGGAGGGGCCATTGGGCAGTCAACTGCTTCAAAAATGATCTAACTGTTGGGAGGAATGCTGTAAGAAAAATTTTAATTGGATCGGGTACATTGAAATTTTCAAAAATCCAGTCCACAATGTCAGAAAATTTCACTAATCCAGAGTTTGTTTCATCAACTGGATGTGCAAAAGGAACAACTGGGGTTTTAAATGTTCCTGGCGGTGCTGGGAACTCCTTCTGGGACTTTAAATTTGCAAGCCCAGGAGGAGTTTGCTTCGGTTTTTCCGCAGCACTGTTTGGTTTGTTCGTACTTTTCATTACACTTTGGGAAATCTTAGGACCTTTACGGGGAAGTTTAGGAGAAGAAACATTTTTCCTCTTCCTAGACTCCCCAGGATTGGCATAAGATGTTCCCGCTGATGAATCGTCAGAATCGGTTTCATCGGAGGGCAACAGATCAAAGGGGTTCGATGTTATGGTAGAAGTGGTCACGGTCTTCTTCAGCATCTCAGCGTAAGAACGCTTTGAACGCTCCTTAAGTGACCGCTTGATTTTATCTCTGCGCTGCATGTACACCGGGCATGTGAAGAGCTCATGCTGGTTTTCCCCACAGTGAATACATTTTTCAGCATTAACACTGCAAGAATCTTCCGCATGAGTCTCCCCACACTTGCTACATCGTGCCTTATTGCAGCAGTAGGCGGCTGTGTGGCCTAACTGCTTGCAATTGGTGCAATTCATAACACGGGGTACATACAATCGCACAGGCAGACGAACCCGGTCGATCGAGACGTGGCTAGGGAGTGCAGATCCGGCAAACGTAACGCGAAACGAGTCTGACGGAGTGTAAACTTTTTTACCGCCGACGAGAGACATGGACCGCAATTGCTTACAATCCAAAATCTTCGCCTGTGTTTCGGTATTTTTGAAGCAACCGGTTGCGCTTTTTAGGATACACTCGACAGACAGACTCGAATCGGTTATGACACCGTCGATGTCCACGTCTCGTGCGGGTATGTAGACGCGATACTCGCGTGTGAAGAGCTCAGAGCAAGCGATAGCATTGGCCTGTGCCAGATCACTGATCACGACACGGAGCTTGTTAGGTCGGACCTTGGAAATTTCGGTCACGGCCTTGTACCCCTTCGTCAGGTCTTTAGCAATTTGCAGTATGTTTAAACGCTTTGAGTTCACTCCTGCCTTTGGACGAAAATAAACAGTATAGCTGCCCTGTTGAGATCCGTCCGGGTAAAGCCTGGGGCGAGGGGGGACTGGAAAATGCAATTGTTGATGCCAGGAATTATTCTGTTCCAAAGGCTCAAGTGAAATTTGATTCACCAATAATTGACGAAAATCTTCAACTTCTAATTCGTTTGAAAAATGTCCGCAGACGTCAATATCAACGTTCTCGTGACCCTGTTTTTAAAACTATTTATAAAGATTTACAGAAAGAGATTAAACATAGATTTACTCTTCTGAGAAATCAAAATTTTGAGACTAAAGTTGATAAATTGAAACCATATTCAAAACCCTTTTGGAAGCTGTCGAAGATTCTTAAGAAAACTTCAAAGCCTATTCCAGTTCTAAAAGATGGTGAACGTTTTCTTGTATCCAATGAACAAAAGGCTCAAAGACTTGCTCAGCAGTTTGAGAGTGTTTATAACTAAAATTTGAAGTTTGTGAGTCCAATTGAAAATGAAGTCACACGTCAATTTGATTTAATTTCTTCCCAGAATTTTTTACCTGCAGCAATAATTGAAACTAACTTGAATGAGATTAAATTAATTATTAAAAATTTCAAAAATATGAAAGCACCTGGTGACGATGGCATCTTTAATATACAAATCAAACATCTCCCTGAGAGCACAATGGAATTTTTAGTAAAAATTTTCAATTGCTGCTTCAAAATTGCATATTTTCTCAAATTATGGAAAAATGCAAAAATTACTCCAATTTTAAAACCGGATAAGAATCCAGCTGAAGTTTCAAGTTATCGACCAATCAGTTTGCTTTCTTCAATAAGTGACTGTTTGAGAGAATTATTCTTAACAGAATGATGGCATCAACGAAAATTCAATTTTTGCAGATGAACAGTTTGGATTTCGCCATGAGCATTCCACTATTCATCAATTGCTCAGAGTTACTAATATGATACGAGCTAACAAATCTGAAGGTTATTCCACTGGAGCTGCTCTTTTAGACATAGAAAAAGCATTCGACAGTGTTTGGCATAAAGGTTTGATTGAGAAATTGCAAACATTTAATTTTCCAATTTTCCTAATCAAAATTTAAAAAAATTATCCTACTGATCGAACTTTGCAGGTTGTCTATCAGAATTCAAAATCTGATAGATTTCCTGTCAGAGCAGGTGTACCTCAAGGTTCAGTCTTGGGTCCAGTCCTGTACAACATATTCACTTCAGATCTTCCTGATTTGCCTCCAGGATGCACAAAGTCATTGTTCTGCGATGACACAAGCATTTCTGTAAAAGAAAAAAGTCTTTGTGTCATATGCAGTCGTTTGCAGGAAAGTTTAGACATTTTTTCTTCCTACTTGCAAAAGTGGAAAATCTCTCCCAATGCTTTTAAAACTCAAATGATAATTTCTCCGTATGTTGGGTTAGGATCACCAACTATAATTGAGCAACACGTTTCTTGATTGTATGTGAGCTTTAAGCTGCGATTAAATATTTATTCTCAGTTATTAGGTCTAACAGATTTTAACTAATTGACTTACAAATTTGGTGTACTTTTCAGGAAGTGGTACGGCTTTCTACGCGATCTACGCGTTATCTGCGATAACTATTCTCCGTACTAAGTTTAGGGTTAGAATTACTGTTAAGTTTTTTAAGATTAAATAGTTTATTTGACACGGCACGATACATCTTATGTTTCACTGAGCCAAATAAAATTCTTATTATGTCTGAGTTAGCAGGAAAAAGAGGGAGGCACTTTTTTTATTTCTCGCGGCCGACTACCAGCTAGTGGGGATTAAAGGTGAGACGAGGGGAGTACAATATTGACTTAAAACTATTTCACATTGTTTTTCATCTGGTAGAGCAGTAATAATGATGTGGTGCAGTGTTGGTCTGAAGTGTTTGCGTAAACATAGATGTTGGTTCCGTTTTCGTGTCTCCAGCATAGTGGCATTCTGATAAGTAGACAAAATAATTTTAAATTTGAATGTCGGCAATTTTCAAAAAACAGTACAGCTGTGTCATGTACTGGAGATCACCGCTACCCAGGATGTCTCTAACGGGTACGTTCGGTTGTTTTCCTCGGGCCTGGAGGGAGTCTATCAGCTTGGACCTAGCACCAGAGAATTCAGTACACGACCAAACAACATGCTCAATGTCGTGGTAGCCATCGCCACAAATGCAGTGATTACTTTCCACAAGCCCTATATGAAAGAGATGCGTGTTTAACGTATTGTGATTGGACATAAGTCTGGACATCACGCGAATGTAGTCTCGACCTACATCAAACCCTTGAACCATGCTTTCGTCGATACCTTAGGAGAAATGGAATGTAGCCACCGTCCCAGTTCATCTGTATCCCATGATAATTTCCAACTGTTGAGCGTCCTCTGACGTAAAATACTGAAAAATTCATCATAAGCAAATGGTCTATCATAAATGGCGCCATCAACCGCACCCACCTTAGCTAAAGAGTCAGCCTTTTCATTGCCAGGAATGGAACAATGAGAAGGGACCCACGCTAAGGTAACCCGGTATTTTTTATCTGTTAAAGCACTTAAAAACCGCCGTATTTTCCCCAGGAAATACGGGGTGTGCTTCACAGGCTTCATCGATCGCAGAGCCTCAATGGCACTGGGACTGTCTGTGAAGATGAAGTAGTGGTCTATGGGTAGGGTTTCGATGATCCCAAGGGAGTACTGAATAGCAGCTAGTTCTGCGACGTACACGGAAGCAGGAGCATCGAGTTTGTAGGAGGCGGTAAAATTTTCGTGAAAAACACCGAAGCCAGTGGACTCATCTAGATTAGATCCGTCAGTGTAAAACATTTTATCACAACTTACATGTTTAAACTTATTGGAAAAAAATCATAGGGATCTCTTGCGCTCGCAATTGATCCGGGATACCAGAAATGTCTTCTTGGATGGTGTCGAAGACTATAGCATTATAAGGAGTATCTAAAAGTGCGACATTGAAAGGAACGTATGAAGAAGGGTTAATATCTTGAGCCATATAGTCAAAATATAAAGTCATAAATCTGGATTGAGATTAAAAGTCGACCAACCTCTCAAAATTTTCAATTACTAATGTGTTCACAACTGTGCATCGAATTAGCAACCGGTAAGAGAGATTCCAAAAACGATGGTTCAACGGAAGAATACCCGCTAGCACTTCAAGACTCATCGTATTGGTCGACTGCATGCAGCCCAAGGCAATACGCAAACAACGATATTTTATATTCTCTCTAATTTTATAATGTGCGTGTTCGCGGCAGAGCGAAAGCAGAAACAGCCGTACTCAAGAACTGTCAATATCGTTGTTTGGTATAACCTTAGAAGGTCTCCTGGGTGAGAACCCCACCAAGTTCCGGTAATCGTACGAATAAAATTAATCCTCTGTAGGCATTTTTGTGTCAGATACATAATATGGCAAGCCCAGGTGCATTTACAGTCGAACCAGACCCCGAGATATTTAGCGACTAAAACCTGAGTGATCGTTTTACCCGTTAATAGTAGCTGCAGCTGAGCTGGGTTATGCTTCCTAGAAAAAACGACCAGCTCAGTTTTCTCCGGAGAGAATTCGATACCCAGCTTAAGAGCCCATTCAGACAAATTGTCTAAGGTATCTTGCAATGGACCTTGCAGATCGCTAGCTTCGCTTCAGTAATGGAAACTACGCTATCGTCTGCAAGTTGCCTTAGCGTGCATGAATTTGCAAGACATTTAACGATGTCGTTGACGTAAAAATTATATAAGAGAGGGCTTAAACATGAGCCCCGGGGAAGACCCATGTAACTAATTCGGGAAGTTGTCGAATCACCATGTGAGAAATACATATGCTTTTCTGACAACAAATTGAGCAAAAAATTATTCAAATTCGGTGAAAGTCCCTGCAAATGAAGTTTCTCGGTTAAAACTTCTACAGAGACACAGTCAAAAGCCCCTTTATTGTCCAAAAATGCAGAAGCCATTTGCTCTTTTCGAGCAAAGGCGAGTTGAATTTCAGTGAAAAGCATCGCTTGGCAATCGTTCGTTCCTTTGCCCCGGCGGAAGCCAAATTGAGTATCTGAAAGTAAACCGTTTGTTTCGACCCATTTGTCTAACCGTAAGAGGATCATTTTCTCCATTAATTTCCGGAGGCAAGAGAGCATAGCAATCGGCCTATAAGAATTGTGATCAGAGGCAGGTTTTCCGGGTTTTCGAATAGCAATGACTTTTACCTCCCTCCAGTCGTGCGGAACAATGTTTAGCTCAAGAAATTTGTTGAACAAGTCCAACAAGCGTCTTTTTGCAGAGTCGGGTAGATTCTTCAACAAGTTGAATTTGATTCTAACCAACCCTGGAGCTTTATTGTTGCACGAAAGGAGGGGCAATTGAAAATTCCAACAACCCGTGGGTACTAGAAACGCGTCGCGAAAAGTTTTCTGTTCCGGTACAGAGTCCGGACAGACCTTTTTGGCAAAGTCGAATATCCAGCGTCCTGAATACTCCTCACTTTCATTAGAAACGTTACGATTCCGCATGCGTCTGGCCGTATCCCAAAGAGTGCTCATCGCTGTTTCCCTCGACAACGTGTTTACAAACCGACACCAGTATCCGCGTTTTTTCGCTTTAATTAAACTCGTCATCTGCCTATCCAGTACATTGTACTTTCGGAGCAGATCAAGAGTACCGTGTTTTCGGAAGGCCAAATACACCGAGGACCTTTGCGCGTACAGGTTAGAGCACTCTTTGTCCCACCACTTGTTGGGAGGACGCTGTCTAGTCGTTACCCTGGGTATCGGTTTCGTCTGAGCTTGAGTAGCGGCGTCGATGATCAAGCCAGAAAGGAACGCGTATTCTTCCTCCGGGGGAAGTTCCTCGTGAGACTCGATGGTATTCGCTATGATGGTCTCATAATGCTTCCAATCAATATTACGTGTGAGGTCGTATGAAATATTGATGGGATCTGAGGGGGTAGAACCATTAGCAATTGAAATAACGATTGGTAGATGATCACTACCGTGGGGATCATTGATTACTTTCCACCGGCAATCTAACGCTAGTGAGGTTGAGCAGAGGGATAGGTCAAGCACGCTTTCACGTGCTGGAGGATTAGGTACACGTGTCGCTTCCCCAGTATTTAAAAGCGTCATGTTGAAGTCGTCGATCAAGTTACAAATTACAGAAGTTCGGTTGTCGTCGTATAGCGAACCCCATCGCGAACAGTGAGAGTTGAAATCTCCCAAAATCAAAAAAGGTGCGGGAAGCAATTCTGCTATGTCAGAAAGTTGCCTCTGTTCAATCCGCACAGATATATATTCCTCATATCGAAGCAAGGCAAATGTCTTTTCCATTCATATTTGTTTGAATGGCAACGACTTAAATATTCGAGAACAAGGGGAGGTCGATTTTGAAAATGAAATAGCACTTTTTGATTCCTAAAAGTACCCCTCCACCGTGTGAGTTTCGGTCTCGACGAATGATGTTAAAATCGTGGAAATTGGGTTGGTCATTTGAATTGAGAAAAGATTCACTGAGCGCAAACGCATCACAATTGCATGTGCTTATCAAATGTGAAAATAGATCGAATTTGGGGATGATACTGTAATACAGTGATAGAATTCCTAGCCTCTTTCGATGTATTAGTCATCGAAAGATATGATAGCCGAAATGAGGGGCCAAGTTGCTGCTTGTTGCTTAAAAAAGGAGAAAGGCAAGAAGAATGTTTTTAAGGGGATCTGTTATGTTGAATGTTTTTAATACCCAGTCCACAATATCAGGGAAATTTATGAACCCTGTTTCTTTTTTATCCTCTGATCGAAAAATCGGTGCACGAGGGGTTTTTGGTGTCCCGGGAAGCGGTGGATACTCCTGGTTTGATTTGAAATTAAAACCGGGAGGTACTTGCTTCGGCTTTTCTTCACCGCTTCCTTTGTATGTTGATTTATTGGTCATTCCGCTAGGGGTTATCTTACGACCTTTGAGTGAAAGATTAGGAGAGTTGAGCATTCTCCTCTTCCTAGATCCTTCTGGCAAGGCATAAGAACACCCTTCGCCGGGATCGTCGGATGTCCCCTCATCGGTTGGCAGAAAGGAAAATATGTTTCCTGATGAGGGTGGCTCAGCCCTCTTAAGCATTTCTGCAAAAGAGCGCTTTGATCGTTCCTTGAGGGAACGCTCAATTTTCTCCTCGCGCTGTTTATACGCGGGAAATGCCGAAAGTTCATGCCGTGAGCCACCGCAATAAAGGCACTTTTCAGTGTCCTCACTGCAAGCGGTCTCGGCGTGATTCCCTCCGCATTTGCTGCAGCGTGCCTTGTTGCAGCAGTAGGTGGCTGTATGACCCAACTGCTTGCAATTTTGGCAGTGCATAATCCGCGGTACAAACAGGCGTACAGGCAGACGAACCCTGTCCAAACGGATGTAGTTCGGCAGTGCGGATCCGGCATATGTCACTCGAAAGGAGTCCGAAGGAAAGAATTTCTTCTTCCCTTCTTCGATGGATTCTGAATGCAATTGCTTGCAATCCAGACCTTTACACTTTGCATCAGGGGGTTCTTGAAACAGCCAACCCCGTAACGCAAAATGTCTTCGACAGTGAGATTCTCTTCGGTAACCACACCGTCGATTTCTACATCCTTGGCCGGGATGTACACGCAATACTCTCTCGTGAAGAGCATGTGGCAAGCAATTGCATTTGCTTGCTTCAAGCTATTCACGACAACTCGCAGTTTGTTCGGTCTCACTTTCGTAATTTCAGTGACGTCCGAAAAATCTTTTGCCAGGTCCTTGCCGATTTACAAAATATTCAATGGCTTTTTAATAGGCCTGAAAAAAACAGCGTAAGAACCGCCAGCGGCATCTGGGTAAGCTTTAACCCGTACCGTGACCTTCGGTACTGGACTAGGTACAGGGAAAGGTAGATGAGAACTGAGGGGGGGAGATATCAATCTCTTCCCCATTTGTACCAACATCCAGGAATAACCCCACCTGCATGTTGTCCATATTTCGCGGGAGCGTTTCGCTCTACCGCGCGCAAGCGATAAATTACGTATATGGGGGATCAAATAATGTATAACAAATTTTAAAACAATTTTCCAAAACAAAAGGGATCAAATAGAAAAAAAGACGATGGTATTTGAGATAAAAAAAAATACTAATAATAAAGGCGAATACTTCACCAGACTTCCTCAATTATTTATCTACGCGCCTTCCTGGTTGCACGTTGGATCAATCCGATGATCCGATGATGAACGGCAGGCTGAACCGGCGCTAGGGGCTAACTAGCACCCGGTGGCGCGGGGAACTTTTTTCTGCTGCTGGATGATATGGATGATGTGACACCGAAATCAAAATAAATCACGTGGCCGTCTGTGCACAATACACAGCCTGCGACACTGCTGTAAACGGCAGGCGGTAGCGCAGGGGATTCACTCCGGCTGCTGGATGTACAAACTATCGCAACACCGGCACCGAAAACACAAGCAACACACGCGTCGTCGAACAATGCGTATTGTTCTGAATCGTACGATAGAACTGTACGGAGCGATGTTTGTTTGCTTCCTATTGCAACGAAAGCAGAAAAGCGAATGAACTTTTAAGTTACTTTTATCGATTTATCCGTACTTACTCTAGGTTTAATTTTAGATTTAAGGAATGCACGGTTTTAAATTGAATTTGCATGAAGAACTGTTTGAAATGAAACTGTTAATCTTAACGAAATTAATTTTGATTTATGGCAAGTTTATTCCGACACGTTTTAATTGAATCCTCGCTACTCATTGTCTCCTTGTTTGTTCTCGCTCATGACGTTTCTCGGATTTGTCACCATACCACTGGCAGCTGAAGCTGCGCTGCATAGTGAAGCGTTGCTACCGATGAGGGGTCTCGTCGTGACATACCTTCGCCCGTAAACCTTGGTGAGTATCGGATGCTTTTGAAGTGCCGAATCCGGGTTTACTATTAACCTCGACGTCTAATACAGCCAATTTCACTGCTGGTCTACGTAAAGTACACGAAGATGTTCGAACCAACGCTTGGCGTACTCTGCCATCTCGTCCCGGAAAAACGCGCTCGATCCTTCCCCGTAGCCACTGGTTCCTCGCCGTTCCGTCAACCACCAGAACCAAGTCACCAACTGCCAGATCTTTTACGTCTTGGAACCACTTGCATGTTCGCGTGATCATGGGGAGGTATTCTTTGGGCTACCTGCGCCAAAACTCATCAGAAAGAGCTTTGTCTCTTGCCTCTTTCTGTGCCTTCAACTCGTTACTGGAGTCTTGAAAACATGTGGCATTGTCGCTCCAGAACTCTCTAGGCAATCCTCTACGTTGCACAGCCATTATACTCGACTCTGTGCTTAACGAGTGCACTACCTCCATGTGTACCGCCCTAGTCGTGAGGCAAGTGAAGAGGGCCACCCAGCGTATCATGTTTCTTCTACCTACTTTTGAAAACACAGGTCCAAAGTAGTCCAATCCGGTAAAGGTAAAGGTAAATGGTCGAGACGCATCTCAGGCAGTGGAGCCATCGTTGACGCTCTTGGGACCGCCTTCGGTCGTTCAACTTTAGCTAGCAATCGTCTTAAAGCAGGTATCTGGAACCGCTGGCGGATCTCGTTGAAGATGGTCTCGCGATTGGCGTGGCGGAAACGGCGGTGATACCAGTCTACAAGAAGGAAAGTAATTAGGTGTTGATTTGGAAGAATTATTGGGATCTTAGCTTCGGTTGGTGCTTATGGTGATGCACCGATTCGTCCACGGCTTCGTAGAATGCTCTTTTCATCCAGAAACGGACATGAAGTGTAGATTGGGCTCGTTTTGTCCACAGTAGCGTGGCAATTTTCAGGTGATCCACAGGTCTTAGCGAGTATCGCGATTTCGTCTACGTAAAACTCACTTTGAGCCGTTTTCAGTAATGCTTCTTCAGCCCGTCGGAGCTCGTCACTGGTGAGATGACCAAGTTCTAATTCATTTTTGGTTACACGTCTGCGAAAGTTATCGATACCGCGGATCACATATGCGGCCACACGTTGCATTTTGGTCCATCGATCGAATCTGTTGAATTTCATATTTGAAGTGAAGTGTGCCGTGTGGAAATGAGTGGGGCGGAGTTCTTCTTCCGTTGAAGCTATCATTCTCTGCATAGGTCAGTGCACTTCTGGTTCGTAGAGAAAGGCTGGTCCTTGAAACCAGGGATTGTTTACAGACATATTCGGGTTGTTATTCCACTTGGTGACAAGATCTACCACGTTCTGCTTTGTTGGTACCCATTTCCACTCAGATTGTTGCGTGGATGATAAGATTTCGCCAACTCGAATGGCGACAAATTTGTGATAACGCCGATGATCAGGAGATCGCACCCAAGCGAGCACAGTGCTCGCATTACTCCAACAGAATCGTTGACCAATTGTGTAGCTGTGATGTTTATGGATAGTTTCCATCAGGCGAACTCCCAGAACTGCTGCTCTTAGCTCGAGACGAGGAATCGAAAGCGTTTTTAACAGTGCTACTTTAGTCTTAGCACCAACAAGTGTCACCTCAATACCTCGGTCAGTTTCCAAACGAAAATAAATCACGCGTAGGCGGCTTGTTATCTCTCTACGGTCGGAAGAACCAGCTCAAATCACCCCAGTCCCTGGTCGTCCACTGGGGACTATCCGGGGCTGGGCTCCAAAGGCCTCTTTTGATGGCTAGCACGAGCGTGAGTTTCGGAGGCTCAAGGTCGGCTTTGGGACATGTGACACCAATCGGAAGCCAAATACGGTCGTCTATAGTTATGATATTATTCTGACTTACGTTTGTGTGAGTGTATGGTGTGTAAAAATGCGCGGTGCCGGCCGGCTGGTGCTGGATCTGGTTGGGTTGGGGAAACTACGTCGTGGTGTCTCTTGGTCGTTCCTCGCTGGGTCTCGGAGCTGCTGGGTCTCGGAGCTGCTTCGTCGTTCGGGAGTAAATTCTAATGGGCACTACCCCGGGAACTGAGTTGGCTTAGTCTCTAGATGGCTTTTGGCTTCCTAGCCACGCGGATAGATATGGCAAAAATCCTCCAATAATGGGTCCTGATGGTTGGGGGCGGAGGAGGAGAAGCTAGTATCTTGGCGGATTTTACGTTGCGTAATTTGTTCCTACCTGATTCACCAGTTAGGCCAATGTAGCTATTTTAGCCTTTTACTCCACTTGGATTCATACAAAAAACTTCTTTTTCTCGATTGGATCCTTCTCTTCACACGGTCTATCAACGAATGACTTTCCAATGTAGCTTCTATGCTCTCTATTCCTTAGTTTTCCTCTCCTCCCTCTTCCAACCCCTTTTCCACCCGTATCTCCCCTCCTCTTTCTATATATCCAGCAGCGTTTCGGGTTTCCCAATCCAGCAATGTTTCAAGAGTGTTTTGTGTCTAGTGTGTTAACAAACATTTAATTTATCCTTAAACTAATGTTAGACATACATAAATAACTAATGTTAGACGTACATAAATAATTATCATTTGCTGAACCATTTGCTGAAGGTTACCCTTTCGCGGATCTCTTTAATCGATCTTATCTCTTCTCCTCAATCTAAACAATTTCCCCATGTTCAGTGAGAGTGATTCGATCTCTCCTGATCCACTTCGGTGAGATTCTATCAAATGAAGCTATTACTCAAATGTGGACTGTCATGGCTAACAAGTGGCTTGGACTGGCTAAGTGAATTCTTGTTACTGACATTTATATACTGCCCATAATCGCATACCAGTCCCACCTGCATTTTTGTCGTTCTTCTGGAGAAGTTATGGTAAATGTCTATCTCATTATATTATGTCGAAAATATGGGAATGAACCACGCTCAACAGCTGAAATAACTTAAGGAAGAAAAATACCTTAACGCGCTGTTTTGTCAACTTGATGAAAATGAGGCTGGAACTGATATGCGATTATGGGCAGTATAGCAGTAATAAATTGAAATACTGATTGTGTGAAGAAAGCAGTGAGGTGGTATAATTTGCTTAGTTTTTTGTGTGTGACGCGGATATCTTTTCCCAGATTATTGTAACGCAGAGTAAACCGGTTAATACATCTGCTACGCGAGATTCGGGTGTCGATTTTATTGGTTATTTTTTTCCTTTGTCAGTTTTCCTCCCGAAATCGCAAATTACTTTCCTGGAGAAAATTTATGGTTATTTACGGTGAATCGGACGAAACATATGAAAACCTAATGAAGACAGACCATGACATAACATTTGTACTTCATTCACCTCAAGACTTATTAACTACTCTACGACTTTGACTGTGACTTTTGACGTAACCTCAATTGGACTGTTACGGATTTTTCTCTTTTTTTCCAATAATAAATTTCAAACAGTTCCGTTTACATAAAAGCAGAAGTGATTTCATTCCGGTATTCCCGGTTTAAGGTCGGAAACGGAAAATATTCCAATATTCTTTCCCGTTTCGTCTTGCAGCTCAAAGCAGTTCGTTCCCCGCCTGGAAATAATTGTGCATGGTACATATGCGGGACAAAACTTCGCATTAATGTTGTCTCTGGCTGAGGACTGCCGAAAATTTCGTCGATAAACCCGCTGACCAACTTTGTAAACCGGAGCTGGTTTCCTGAAGCGAAGGTTATAATTGTTTAAGCTTTTTTCATGAGCTCGCTTCAAATTTGTCAGAATCGTCGCATAAACTTTTCTATCAACTGTCAACTTTTTCACTGCTCGTTCCTGTTCCGTGAAATCTCTTGTGGTTACATCGCGACGATGTTCATTTCCATCAGAGACGATCTCGTGCCCGAACAGTATCCGATACGGCGAGAGCCCGGTCGCTGAGTGTATCGTATTGTTGAGAGTATACTCAACATCTGAGATTTTAGTGTCCCATGCTCTTTGATCCGACTTAACGTAAGTTCGAATACAGGCATTTATGTTTCTGTTTGACCGTTCTACAGGATTGGACTGACTATGATGCCGTGCATTGGCCCAGTGAACAATCCCATAACTATTTAAAAATTCTTTAAACTTTCTACTCAAGAAACAGCTAGCATTGTCAGATATCACAATTTCCGGTACCGAATATCTGCGGAACCACTGTTCCAGCATGGTTTTGACCACTAACTCTGTGCTTATTTTCTTCATTGGAAATAACATTGTCCACTTTGAAAAAATGTCCATCAACACAAGTAAATGCGCGTTACCCGTTTTGGACCGTAGAAGCGATTGAAGAAAATCAATGGCTAATACCTGGAACGGTTTTGTAGTTATTCTCTGTTTTCCCATTTCGGGATGTTGAGAAATATTTGCGGGCTTGCACTCTTTACAAGTCGTGCAGTGATCCACAAAACTACGCACGTTTGCTGCATTTGAACGTAGTAAGTCCTATTGAGAATGAAGTAAACCAAAAGTATGATCAGATCACCACCCAAGAATTTCTTTCTGAAGAGGTATTGGAAACAAACTTTAATGAGGTGCGAACTATTCGCAAAAAATTCAAAAACATGAAAGCACCAGGAGATGATGGAATTTTCTATATCCTCATCAAAAGACTTCCCGAAAACTCTTTAAATTTCTTGGTGAAAATTTTTAACAGATGCTTTGCATTAGCACATTTTCCTACGAAATGGAAAAATGCCAAAGTCACTCCAATTTTAAAACCCGAAAAGAATCCAGCTGAGGCATCAAGTTATCGACCAATTAGTTTACTTTCCTCTATTAGCAAACTTTTTGAAAGAATAATTCTCAATAGAATGATAACACATATTTTAGGTTTAAATTAGTTTATTTGACACGGCCCGATACATTTTCTGTTTTACTGAGCCAAGTACAATTCGTATTATTTCTACGTTAGCAGGGAAAAGAGGGAGGCCTTTTCTTTATTCTCGCGGCCGACTACGAGCTAGTGGGGATTTAAGGTGAGAGGAGGGGAGATACAATTTTGACTTAAAACTATTTTGGAACTTTGTTTTTCAACTGGTAGAGCAATTGTATTCTTGTTTGTTGTGGGTTCAAAATATTTGTGTAAGCATAGATGCGGGCTCTTCGTTTCCGTGTCTTCAGCATAGCATATTTGTATCCTTAATCTGACAAATAGACAAAGAAAATTTTAAATTTTAATGTCAGCGTTTTTCAGAAAGCAGTATAGCTGTGTCATGTACTGGAGATCACCGCTTCCCAGAATGTCTCTAACGGGTACGTTCGGTTGTTTTCCTCGGGCCCGAAGGGAATCTATAAGCTCGGACCTAACACCACAGTATTCGGTACACGACCAAACAACATGCTCGATGTCATGGTAGCCATCGCCACAAACGCAGTGATTACTGTCTACAAGCCCTATACGAAAGAGATGCGTGTTTAACGTGTAGTGATTGGACATAAGTCTGGACATCACGCGAATGAAGTCCCGACCTACATCCAACCCCTTGAACCATGCTTTCGTCGATACCTTAGGAAAAATGGAATGTAGCCACCGTCCCAGTTCATCTGAGTTCCATGATGATTGCCAACTGTTGAGTGTTCTCTGACGCAAAATGCTATAAAATTCATCATAAGCAATTGGTCTTTCATAAATATCGCCATCAATAGCACCCACCTTAGCAAAAGAGTCAGCCTTTTCATTACCCGGAATCGAGCAATGAGAAGGGACGCTAAGGTAACCCGGTAATTTATATCTGTTAAAGCACTTAAAAACCGCCGTATTTTCCCCAGGAAATACGGGGTGTGCTTCACAGGCTTCATCGATCGCAGAGCCTCAATGGCACTGAGACTATCTGTGAAGATGAAGTAGTGGTCTGTGGGTAGGGTTTCGATGATTCCAAGAGAGTACTGAATAGCAGCAAGTTCTGCGACGTACACGGAAGCAGGAGCATCGAGTTTGTAGGAGGCGGTAAAATTTTCGTGGAAAACACCGAAGCCAGTGGACTCATCTAGATTAGATCCGTCAGTGTAAAACCTTTTATCATAACTAACATGTTTAAACTTATTCGAAAAAATCTTAGGGATCTCTTGGGGTCGCAATTGATCCGGGATACCAGAAATGTCTTGTTTCATGGTGGTGTCGAAGAATATAGCATTATTAGAAGTATCTAAAAGTGCGACATTGGAGGAATCGTATGAAGAAGGATTAATATCTTGAGCCATGTAGTCAAAATATAAAGTCATAAATCTGGATTGAGATTGAAGGTCGACCAACCTCTCGAAATTTTCAATTACTAATGGGTTCATAACTGTGCATCGAATTAGCAACCGGTAAGAGAGATTCCAAAAACGATGTTTCAACGGAAGAATACCCGCTAACACTTCAAGACTCATCGTATGGGTCGACTGCATGCAACCCAAGGCAATACGCAAACAACGATATTGTATTCTCTCTAATTTTATAATGTGCGTGTTCGCGGCGGAGCGAAAGCAGAAACAGCCGTACTCAAGAACTGACAATATCGTTGTTTGGTAAAGCCTTAGAAGGTCTCCTGGGTGGGCACCCCACCAGGTTCCGGTAATCGTACGAAGAAAATTAATCCTCTGTTGGCATTTTCGTGTCAGATACCTAATATGACAAGCCCAGGTGCATTTAGAGTCGAACCAGACCCCGAGATATTTAGCGACTAAAACCTGAGAGATCGTTTTACCCGTTAGTAGAAGCTGCAGCTGAGCTGGGTTATGCTTCCTAGAAAAAACGACCAACTCAGTTTTCTCCGGAGAGAATTCGATACCCAGCTTAAGAGCCCATCAGACAAATTGTCTAAGGTATCTTCTATCTATCTTGCAATGGTCCTTGCAGATCGCTAGCCTCGCTACCAGTAATGGATACAACGCTATCGTCTGCAAGTTGCCTTAGCGTGCATGAATTTGCAAGACATTCATCGATGTCATTGACGTAAAAATTATATAAGAGAGGACTTAAACATGAGCCCTGGGGAAGGCCCATGTAACTAATTCGGGAAGTTGTCGAATCGCCATGTGAGAAATACATATGCTTTTCTGACAACAAATTGAGCAAAAAGTTATCCAGATTTAGTGAAAGTCCCTGCGAATGAAGTTTCGCGCTTAAAACTTCTACAGAGACAGAGTCAAAAGCCCCCTTAATATCCAAGAACGCAGAAGCCATTTGCTCTTTTCGAGCAAATGCGAGTTGAATTTCAGTAGAAAGCAACGCTACACAGTAAAAAAATTTACATTTCTTTAAATGCACATAAATGGAGCATTAGAAACCAGGTAATATTCCGTGTGGCATTATATTCACATGCAATGTAAATGAATATATTGTTAATTTGCATGCATATTTATATTCAAAGCTTTAAGTTTACATCACTTAACGTACAAATTTACATGGTTTAAAACGGTTATGTACTGTGCATTATTAACGGTGTGAAATTGTATATGTTTTTCACTTTATGTGCTAGAAACTGATATGTGCATTCATTTGTATTAGCTGTAAATTTCATTTTTTGGTGCTGTGTAGGCAATCGTTCGTCCCTTTGCCCCGGCGAAAGCCAAATTGAGTATCTGAAAGTAAACCGTTTGTTTCGACCCATTTGTCTAACCGTAAGAGGATCATTTTCTCCATTAATTTCCGGAGGCAAGAGAGCATCGCAATCGGCCTATATGAATTGTGATCAGAGGCAGGTTTCCCGGGTTTCCGAATAGCAATGACTTTTACCTCCCTCCAGTCATGCGGAACAATATTTAGCTCAAGAAACTTGTTGAACAAGTCCAACAAGCGTCTTTTTGCAGAGTCGGGTAGATTCTTCAACAGGTTGAATTTTTTTCTATCTAACCCTGGAGCCTTATTGTTGCACGACAGGAGAGCCATTGAAAATTCCAACATCAAAAATGGAGGCTCTTCCGTAGTTACTAAAAACGCGTCGCGAAGGGTTTTTTGTTCCGGTACAGAATCCGGACAGACCTTTTTGGCAAAATCGAGTATCCAGCGATCTGAATACTCCTCACTCTCATTCGAAACGTCACGGTTCCGCATGCGCCTGGCGGTATCCCAAAGAGTGCTCATCGCTGTTTCCCTCGACAACGCGTTTACGAACCGCCGCCAGTACCCGCGTTTTTTCGCCTTTACTAAGCTCTTCATCTGCCTGCCCAGTGCCTCGTACTTTCGTAGTAGGTTGACAGTGCCGTACTCCCGGTAGTCCTTATACGCCGCGGACCTTCGCGCGTACAGCTCAGAGCACTCTTTGTCCCACCATTTGTTGGGAGGGCGTTGTCTAATCGTTACCCCGGGTATCGGTTTCGTCTGAGCTTGAGTCGCGGCGTCGATTATCAAGCCAGCTAAGAACGCGTATTCTTCCTCCGGAGGAAGTTCCTCGTGAGTCTCGATAGATTCCGCTGTAATAGATTCATAACGCTTCCAATCAATATTACGTGTAAGGTCGTAGAAAATATTGATTGGGTTCGGGGGAGTTGAACCATTAGCGATTGATATAACGATCGGAAGATGATCACTACCGTGGGGATCGTTGATTACTTTCCACTGGCAATCTAACGCAAGTGATGTCGAGCAGAGGGATAGGTCAAGCACGCTTTCACGTGCTGGAGGATTAGGTACACGTGTCGCTTCCCCAGTATTCAAAAGTGTCATATTGAAGTCGTCGATCAAGTTACAAATTAAAGAAGATCGGTTGTCGTCGTACAGCGACCCCCATAGCGAACAGTGAGAGTTAAAATCTCCCAAAATCAAAAAAGGTGCGGGAAGCAATTCTGCTATATCAAGGAGTTGCTTCTGTTCAATCCGCGCGGATGGGGGAATATATAACGAAACAAGGCAAAGGTCTTTTCCATTCATATTCGTTTGAATGGCAACAACTTCAATATTCGAGATCGAGGGGAGGTCGATTCTGAAAAAAGAATAGCACTTTTTGATCCCTAAAAGTACCCCTCCACCGTGTGAGTCTCGATCTCGACGAATGATGTTAAAATCGTGGAAATTAAGTTGGTCATTTGAATTGAGAAAAGTTTCACAAAGCGCGAACGCATCACAATTGTATGTGTTTATCAAATGTGAAAATAAATCAAATTTGGGGATGATACTTCTGCAGTTTCACTGTAACACAGTGACAAAATTCCTAACCTCTTTCAACGTATTAGTCATCGAAAGATACGATAGCTGAAATGAGGGGCCAAGTTGCTGTGAGTTGCTTCAAAAAGGTTTTCACTGTTGGGAGAAGGGCAAGAAGAATGTTTTGAAGGGGATCTGGTATGTTGAATGTTTTAAATATCCAGTCCACAATATCAGAGAATTTTATGAACCCTGTTTCTTTTATGTCTTCTGATCGAGAAATGGGTGCACGAGGGGTTTTTGGTGCCCCAGGAAGCGGTGGGTACTCCTGGTTTGATTTGAAATTAAAACCGGGGGGTACTTGCTTCGGTTTTTCTTCACCGCTTCCTTTTTGTGTTGTCTTATTGGTCATTCCGCTAGGGGTTATCTTACGACCTTTACGAGAAAGATTAGGAGAGTTGAGCATTCTCCTCCTCCTAGATCCCTCTGGCAAGGCATAGGAACACCCTTCGACGGGATCGTCAGATGTACCCTCATCGGTTGGCAAAAAGGAAAAGATGTTTCCTGTCGAGGGTGGCTCAGCCCTCTTAAGCATTTCTGCAAAAGAGCGCTTTGATCGTTCCTTAAGGGAACGCTTAATTTTTTCCTCGCGCTGTTTGTACGCGGGACATGCCGGAAGGTCATGCCGAGTTCCCTCGCAATAAAGACACTTTTCAGTATCCTCACTGCAAGCGTTCTCAGCATGATTGCCTCCGCACTTGCTACAGCGTGCCTTGTTGCAGCAGTAGGTGGCTGTGTGACCTAACTGCTTACAGTTTTGGCAATGCATGACCCGCGGTACGAACAGGCGTACAGGTAGACGAACCCTGTCCAAGCGGACGTAGTTCGGCAGCGCGGATCCGGCGAATGTTACTCGGAAGGAATCCGAAGGGAGGAATTTCTTCTTCCCTTCTTCGATGGATACTGAATGCAATTGCTTGCAATCCAGTATCTTTACACTTTGCATCAAGGGGTTTTTAAAACAGCCAACTCCATGACGCAAAATGTCATCGACAGTGAGATTCCCCTCGGTAACCACACCGTCGATTTCTACATCCTTGGCAGGGATGTACACGCGATACTCTCTCGTGAAGAGCTCGTAGCCAGCAATTTCGTTTGCTTGCTTCAAGCTACTCACGACAACTCGCAGTTTGTTCGGCCTCACCTTCTTAATCTCGGTTACGGCCGAAAAATGTTTTGCCAGGTCTTTGCCAATTTGAATAATATTCAATGGCTTCTTTATGGGCCGGAAAAAAATAACGTAGGGACCGCCAGCGGCATCTGGGTAAGCTTTTACCCGTACTTCCGGTACTCTTGGTACA
The DNA here is from genome assembly GCF_029784165.1 of Wyeomyia smithii. NCBI lineage: Eukaryota > Metazoa > Arthropoda > Insecta > Diptera > Culicidae > Wyeomyia > Wyeomyia smithii. The sequence continues at coordinate 111,684,999 of NC_073694.1, forward strand.
GGACTTGGCAAAGAGGAGGGCACAGGGGAAGGTAGGGGTGAGCTGATGGGAGAAATTTCAATTTCTTCCCCGTTTGTTTCCACCTCCAGGAAAAGTTGCACCTGCATGTCGTCCATTTTGCGGGAGCGTTACGCTCTACCGCACACAAACGATAAATATTCGAATATGGGGGTGGGGTTCAAGTAGTTGGTGTTAAATTTTAAAAACAATTTTTCAATCCACAATGGATCAAATAAAAAAAAAGACAGTAATACTAATTCTAATAACAATAGTAATAATAATAATAATAATAATAATAATAATTATAGTAATAATATTAATAATAACAATAATAATATCAATAATAATATTAATAATAATATTATAACATAGTAATAATATTGATAATAATAGTAAAAATTCTAAAGGTAATACGTCACCGAACGTCTAAGTCACGACCTCACGGCTGATGGTAGAATTAATTGAGCGTCTCCGCAGAACAAACAATGATGCTCCAGCTTCGTGTTGAGACGCAGTGGCCGTGTCCTACACGCGACCTTGTAGATGCCACTTGTAGTTGACTCCCACTCGCTCGATCGTATGATGGTCCGTGCTGCTAGCGGGGTAACAGCGGTGCGGGAGAATTATTCTTGCTGATATATCAGCTGCGTATCGAATCACTGGCGGGGTAGCCTGCCCCTACCAGTGTGCAGATGTTTCTGCCGATGTATAACAGGCTATTGTTATCGCGCAGCACAAGAACCAATCGACAAAAAAACACCCGTACGATAACTCGTGTATTGTTATATTGCGAACTCAAACGGAGATAAACAATTTGCGTCTAATCGAGACGAAAGCAAAACAACGAATGTGATAACACATATTAATGAGAACTCAATTTTTGCAAATGAGCAGTTTGGTTTTCGCCATGGGCATTCCACTACTCATCAGTTACTTAGAGTAACAAATATGATTCGAACTAATAAATCTGAAGGCTATTCAACTGGAGCAGCTCTACTAGATATAGAAAAGGCATTCGACAGTGTTTGGCATAAAGGTTTAATAGCTAAAATGTCAAATTTCAGTTTTCCGCTTTACCTTACAAAAATGATACAAAGTTATTTAACTGACCGCACTCTTCAGGTTAACTATCAAAATGGTAAATCTAATAGATTGCCTGTTAGAGCTGGTGTGCCTCAGGGGAGTATCTTGGGCCCAATCTTATATAACATTTTTACGTCTGATCTTCCTGATTTACCACCAGGTTGTGAGAAATCTCTGTTTTGTGACGATACAAGCATTTCGGCAAAAGGAAAAAGCCTTCGTGTTATATGCAGTCGGCTACAAAAAAGTTTAGATAAATTTTCTTCATACTTGCAGAAATGAAAGATTTCCCCTAATGCTTCTAAAACACAGTTAATTATTTTTCCTCATAAGCCAAGAGTTTCATTTCTCAAACCCACCCAAAACCACGTTATTAAGATGAACGGTGTGGTCTTAAATTGGTCTGATCAAGTTAAATACTTAGGGCTAATTTATGATAAGAATCTTACTTTCAAGGAGCACATTGAAAATATCCAGTCAAAGTGCAATAAGTATATCAAATGTTTATATCCTCTTATCAACAGGAATTCTAGACTTTGTCCCAAGAATAAACTGTTAATTTACAAACAAATTTTTAGGCCAGCAATGTTATATGCAGTTCCCATCTGGACAAGTTGTTGTACAACCAGGAAGAAAACACTTCAAAGAATTCAGAATAAACTTTTGAAAATGATTTTGAAGCGTCCTCCCTGGTTTAGCACGAACGAGCTACATAGGATCACTAATGTAGAAACATTAGAAAATATGTCAAGCCAAATTATCAATAAATTCCGACAAAAATTGTTGCAATCCTCCATTGCAACGATTAGCTCACTTTATAGTCAGTAAGATAGTTTTAAATTTATTTTAACTTTTGTTTTATTCCTTTGTTTTTCCTTGACAAGTAGGTTTAATAATTTTCCTACAATTACATTAACTTAACTGCGAAAGCTAATAACATTCAATAATATAAAAAAGCGTACAAATATATATAATAGTGTTGAAATGTCACCATTTGTGGCAGAACACACAATACTAATTCTGAATAGATGTTAATACATACATAAATAAATTATTACAAACATCCCCCCCCCTATAAAAAAACGCACGTTTGCTGCCATTTTCGGTCAAATATACTTCCGCCGCACTTTCTCTAATAATCTTTCATAACCGATATGAAACCCCCCCTCATGCTCAATTTTCAAAACCTTCTCTATCGCCTCCACTGGCAAACATATTTTCCACTCGAAGCAGTAATCGAGCGTTTCCGTTTTAATAGGAATGAATTTATATAAAGTATTATTCTCTATTTTAAAATCCAGGTGTTCATCAGGTGAATTTTTGACGTTATTGTAGAGAGTGAAATACCAGTAGTCCGGTGTCTTCTCCACCTCGATTGCCTCAACAGCACGAGAGAGTGCATCTGGAATTATATTGTTTTTCCCGCGTCGGTGGCGAATTTCCAGGTCATATGCCTGCAGCTCAATACTCCATCGACTCAATCTGGATGATGTTCTCCATTTGCCTCGCATAATATGCGTCAGAGCTGATGCATCGGTCACGACGACAAAATGTGTACCCTCAATATAAGGACGAAACTTATTGATGGCTAATATTACCGCTAGCCCTTCTTTCTCTGACGCAGCATAAGCTTGCTGGGCCGGAGAGAGCTTTTGGGAAAAATATGCCACTACTCGTTCCCCGTCGTCATGCTCTTGGACAAGGATCGCTGCAACCGCTGTATCACTTGCGTCGCTCTGAATTTGAAATGGTAAGTTAAAATTCGGATTTGATAAGACTGGAGCACTTATCAAGCATTCCTTTATTCGAATGAAGGATTGCTCCGCTCAATCATTCCATTTAATCGTTTTAAGCTTATTTCGCAAGAGGTTTGTTAAAAGGTTTGTTAATTCGCTGAATTGTGGTATAAATTGCCTGTAATAATTGGACATGCCAAGGAACCGACGGAGGGATCTGATCGACGACGGCCTTTCGTAGTTGACAATCGCCTCAATCCTTTCCGGGTTTGGCCTCAGGCCATCGGCTGATAATATGTAACCGAGATAGGCAATTTCACCCACACAAAACTTAGACTTATCTATGTTAATCGATAGATTTGCCAATTTTAAACGATTTGCAAAGTCTTTAAGAGCTTAGAGATGCGCCTCGAACGTTTCGCTTACCACGACTATATCGTCGGGATAAACGAGAACGTTTGGTTCCAATTCACCATATCCTAGGACCTCGTCCATCAGTCTAGCTAACGTAGCCGGACTGTTGACGAGTCCGAAGGGTAGCCTGGTGAATTGAAACAATCCTCTCCCGAGTACCGAGAAGGCCGTATATTTTTGTGAGTTGGGATCAAGCGGTATTTGTAAAAAAGCTTTGGTCAGGTCAATGGTAGACAAATATTTGCTTGAACCCAATCGACTAAGTATACGGTCTTGGTGTGGGAGTGGATAGGCGTCCCTTCTAGTTCGCTCATTTAAACGTCTCGCGTCTAAACATAAGCGTACTTCCCCTGTTGGCTTTATTACGGGTACTGTACTCAAAGACCAATCGCTTTTACTCTTTTCAATTACTTTTTGCTGCAGCATGTTGTCTAACTCTTTATTAATTCCCTTTTGCATCTCAGGAGATGTCGGGTAGGGATTAATTCTTATTGGAGGAGACTTTTGATACTCCTCTTTCAGTTCGATTTTGTGCGATATCATTGGTGTAACATCTAATACTTCTCCATCCACTGCTACTTTAAACATACCTTTCACCTCCTCTAGTTGTGCTCTCTGTTCTTCAGTGAGATGTCGCTCATGTGTCTCCTCACTTTCTTCGTGATTAATGCTCAGTTCATGGGTTTCAATTGGAACTAAAGGTTGCAAATTAAAAGCTTTCCAAAAATCTTCGTAGCCCAATATTAGTTTGCGTGGTAGCTTTGGAGCAACCAGGGCTGAAATAATGTGACATTGCTCATTGAAAGTAATAGGTACGTTAGCGTAACCAAGGATTTTTAAGTTCGAACCAGAGGCAGTTTTCAAAGAAATATTTGACGGATAAACTTTTAACTTCAAATCTTTAAGCAGTTGCTCTGAAACAATTCCGAGAACCGTTCGTTGAGCACCGCTGTCTAAAAGACCGATGATCTCTTTTCCGAAAATATCAACCTTTATAAATGGACGTGCATCTCCGTCAACATGTACTAAAAGTTCTTCAACGTCGTGATCTGTTGTATATTCTGCATCTGAAACTGGCTCGAAGCCATTATGCAGTAAATTTGTCTTATTAGGGAGTATTGAGAATTTGGTATAAGCTTCCCACATCAAGCTGAGTTCTCCTCGTTTTTTGGACAGTTGGGACAAGTTTTAGTGAGCACCTCCGGGAAACCACAAATACGACAAAATTTGCGATTTGGTTGAGAGCATTCTCTGTAATGATGACCTGCTTCTTTACAGTTATAACAAGTCCCTATCGGCGGACGTTTGTACTGGTTGATCAGCTGTTGCAAAGTACCTTTGCTAGAGCCTTCCATAGCATCCTCGGTAATCACATGTTTTCCCTTACTTTTATCTGGGCTTTTTTTTACTTTTAGATCGCTCTTTTGGTCATTCTAGTGTTGCTTAAATTTGTTTGGAGGGCTATTAAAATTATTCTCCTTGTCAAAAGTAATTTCCTCAATCTGACTAGGGCGAGGTTTATAATTGTTCACGAACGACCTTTGGAACCTATTCCAATAATTTTCGTCAACGAGTCTACCAAATTTTTCTAGTTGGGAAAGCGATTTAATTCTTTTACCCACCATTGCATTTTTATAGTCACAGCGCATATTTCTCCAAATGATTTCGAATTTTCTTCGATTCGAAACCGGCTGAGTCATAGACTGAAAAAATTTATTCATATCGTGGAAATAATCTCCAAATTTTCCGTTGCGCGCTTGTATGCGATTAGTAGTTTGGATCTCAAGTTGAAAATCGAGATCCGGAGGAAGAAACTCTCGTTTCAATTCCCTTTTTAACTGCGACCATTTATAGAGCTCTCGGTTTTCCATTGCCTCAATGTACCAATCTTTGGCTTATCCTGTAAATAAGTGAATTCCACTTCGGAAAAGCTCGCGGTCTGAAGTTTTCTCTGCCCTGCTTCTCAACTTTATTTCTCTAAGGAACTCAGTAAGCTTTCGACTATTGTCTTTACCATCGTAATTTAATTTCCATTCCGAAATAGGTACTCTTTTCAAAGATTTACGATTTCTACTTCTCTTTCCGTGTTTCTTTTTCATTTTTCGATTAGCTTCTGATGAATCAGAACTTTCATCAACCGGGACATTGACTTTTTCTATCTTAGATTCTTGCTTTTTCTTCGAATCATTCGTATAATTTTCCTTTCTGTCTCTCTCTATTTTCAGCGGCTCAGGAAAATCCAATTTTGGTTCCTGTACACTGATTTTTATTTGTTCATTAAGATTTTTAAGCAATTTCTTCAATCTTTCTTGTCTTTTCAAATTTTCCATGGCTTCCGTTAACATTCTTTCTTGCATCTGAATTTCTCTTTCATGGTGTTTTTTCTGTTGCTCTGTAGTTTGTGTCACAAACGCTTTTGAAGGCAGTATCAGATCGGCAGGTATTTCCTTATTTTCTTTTTCATATTCCGATAGTTTTTGTAGTATATCCTTAGATCTAAAATCTGCTGATTCCATTTCTTGCTTTCTACTTTCTAATGTTTCTTCTCTTACCTCACCCGAATATTCTGCTTGAATTTTTTCGGCTTCTTCTACTCCCCTTTTTTCGCAAGCAGAGTCCTTTAAATTTTCAATTTCACTTCTTACTTTTTCGATGGCTTTACTTAGGTAGCTTTCCAGCTCATCTGGTCTCGTTAATTCATCATCTCCCACATCTATAATATCTGGGAAATGCTCTGAAAAAGTCAGGGCAATTTTTCTACTAATATTTTGAATTTCAGGCAAATGCCTTTGGGCTTCTCGAGCACACGAGAGTAGATATGTTCTAACTCTGTAGTGTATCAAACGGGTTCTTAACTTTTCTCTCTGACGTCCACCGGTTTCTGGATTGTCTAATAAATTTTTAATTACTAACGATTTTGAGTAAAAATTGAAATTTCCGTCGCCACCTCTTTCCAGGTCGGCGAATACGTAACTGCAATACTATGTGAGTCTTTCTCCTGCTTCATTCGATCCTTTAATCTCCTTCTTTTAACGCTCTCATGTTCATTCATTGAAAATGATACATTCCGTATAAGTAGTTCATGTTCTACTTCATCTGTCGACATCTGTGAAACATTTAAATTCCTATATAACGCCTGTATATTCATTGTGGCATACAACTGGTTTGAATGAATTGATGGAAAATGCTTGAGTGAACGGTAAGTTTTTTATTTTACTTTTATTTAGAAATTTAAATAAAACTTCATCAGGACAAATACATTCACTATGTTTCGATTACAATGATTCAACCTTGTAAAACAATCTTTTTCTTTTATAATATCACACGACAGTAATTCCCCGCTATTTGTTTAATTAACAAACTTAGCTGGCTTACTTTTGAGGATGTACGCGCACTAGTAAGCAAAATTATTCTCAAATAAATTCCGTGAAAAAACGTGTTCTCGTATTAGCGGAGACCCACTGTACCTTTCACCACTTTCAGCAAATTTAGCGATTCCTAGCTTATTTTCCCTATCTAAGGCACTCTTTGGACTTCTGATCGGTTTTGTCTTTTAGTTGGGCGCCATTTGTTATCTCTCTACGGTCGGAAGGACCAGCTCAAATCACCCCAGTCCCTGGTCGTACCTCTGGGGACTATCCGGGGCTGGGCTCCAAAGGCCTCTTGTGATGGCTAGCACGAGCGTGAGTTTCGGAGGCTCAAGGTCGGCTTTGGGACATGTGACACCAATCGGAAGCCAAATACGGTCGTCTATAGTTATGATTTTATTCTGACTTACGTTTGTGTGAGTGTATGGTGTGTAAAAATGCGCGGTGCCGGCCGGCTGATGCTGGATCTGGTTGGGTTGGGGAAACTACGTCGTGGTGTCTCTTGGTCGTTCCTCGCTGGGTCTCGGAGCTGCTTCGTCATACGGGAGTGAATTCTAATGGGCACACTACCCCGGAAACTGAGTTGGCTTAGTCTCTAGATGGCTTTCGGCTTCCTAGCCACGCGGATAGATATGGCAAAAATCCTCCAATAATGGGTCCTGATGGTTGAGGGCGGAGGAGGAGAAGCTAGTATCTTGGCGGATTTTACGTTGCATAATTTGTTCCTACCTGATTCACCAGTTAGGCTAATGTAGTTATTTTAGCCTTTTTCTCCACTTGGATTCGAACAAAAAACTTCTTTTCCTCGATTGGATCCTTCTCTTCACACGGTCTATCAACGAATGACTTTCCAATGTAGCTTCTATACTCTCTATTCCTTAGTTTTCCTCTCCTCCCTCTTCCAACCCCCTTTCCACCCGTATCTTTCCTCCTCTTTCTATATATCCAACAGCGTTCCCAATCCAGCAATGTTTCAAAAGTGTCTTGTGTTTAGTGTGTTAACGAACATTAAATTTATCCTTAAACTAATCTTAGACCGTACATAAATAATTATCATGCCTTTTTTTTTAATACTACCTCCTAACATACCTTATCTAATGATCATTAAACATGTATGACGGGAATTCAGAAATTGATGACTACATTAAATTTTAGTACTAACAAGCCTATCATACCGAACAGCAGTATGCCTTGTTTCTCGCTGGTTGCTCGTATGTGGTATATGGGGTAAAATGTGTAAACGGTAACAGGCTTCGCTTGCATATACAAAAAGGTGTGTTTGTAAGTAGGAGTAATCGTTCGACGAATGGAAGTAGCAGCGCGGTATACGAAGTTGGTCCAGTCGCTGAAGTAGCTCCACCCATCGTCGTTGTTTAGGTTGGCCGGAATTTCCTGATCCCATTCTATCCCCGTTGCCCAGAGATCCTGGATTAGGATTTTACCGTGTACCAGAAAAAAGGCGATAAGACCAAGCGGGTCAAAAAGACTCATTACAACCCTGGCCACCTCGCGCTTGGTGGGAACATGATTTTCGTTTAAAATGTACTGTAAATCTTCTCGCGTGCCGAAAGTAAAAAAAACACACATCTTCCTTAGAAATCCACTGCGTCCCGAGCACCGATGCGGTCTTCCCGTCGCGTTCTAGATGTAAGTTTTTGAATTCCGCCTCTCCTACTTCGCCTATTCCTTGTAGAACTTTGGGTGCATTAGACAAAAAGTGGCAGAAAGTGAAACCTTCTTTGGAGTGCACTAGTTTGACATCGTTAACTACCTCAATCGCTTCCTCGATCGTCTTGAAACTGTCCAGGTAGTCATCTACATAGTGCTTTTGCTTTATGGCTGCAGCGGCTCTGAGGTAGATCCTGACGAACTCATCGGCATTGGTGTTTTTTACATACTGCGCCGATGCAGGAGAGCATCCAAAGGACGATTAAAAGGTGGCGACATCCATAATGTATACCTGAGGAGGGTCCGTGGGACACTGACGAAATAAAAAGCGTTGCGATTGGCAATCGGGAAAACGTATTTTGAGTTAATGGAACATTTACATAACGTCACCACTCACCGCTACCGGATATTGGCGAAACTGGCTCAAGACCATTGGGAGCGGGGTTAACAAATCCGGTCCTTTAAAAGCCACGAGTTGAAAGAAACACCACCGACCTTAGCTGCTGCGTCCCAGATCAAACGAATCTTTTCGGGTTTTCTGGGATTTTTTACAACGCCTAGCGGGAGGTACCACACGCGGTTCGGTTCAACAGAAGTCAATTCGGCTAAACTCGCCCGGTGTGCATAACCTTTCCTTTCATAGTCCGCAATCTGCTCACGAACCCGCTCTTGCAATTCAGGCTCTCGTTGAAGTCGACGCTCTAGAGCCTCCAGACATCGGACGGCCATGGGGTAGCTATCGGGAAATTTCGGATCTTCAGTGTTCCATAAAATGCCTGTTTCAAAGTTCTGCCCAGTAGGTGTGCGACGAGTTGTCTCTCGCAACAGTTGTATCGCGTGTTTCTCTTTAGTTGATTCTAAAACTTTATTTTGCTCGGTTACTCCGGCATCTTCGAGAGCGAAATAATCTCGAAGTTGTTCGTTCAACTCACGATCTCGATCTGAAACCGACCCAATTTGAAACCCGACAATCGCAGGTGGTTGAGGTTTGCTTGGGACGTACCCATAAATGCTCCACCCCAGTCGGCATTTTGCACCAATAGGTTGTGATTGTCCCCCTTCACGCACCTTTAATGGGACGCATAATCTCAAATTGTCCAAACCAATCAGCAATTTAGGTTCAACTAACTCGTAGTCGTTGAACGGAAGGCCACGTAGATGAGGAAATCGATTCGCTAAGTCGCGGTATTTCAAACTCTGTGTCGGAAGCACAAGACGTCTAACCGTTCGTGCGTTTGAGAGTGTGTACTGAGTACTAATATTTTTACCGGAAATGCTGACATGCACACATTGTGACTTTGGCTCGACCCGTGTAATATTTCCAGTCCACTTTAAAGTAAGTGGTTCTGAATTCCCAGTAACTCCTAATTGTTTTGCAACCGATTCGTCCAGCAGGGTGTAGGACGACCCTTCGTCAATAAAGGCGTAAACAGCTTGGGAGGTATTGATCCCATAAAAAACAACAGGGAGAATGCGAAAGAGTGGCCACTGTACGTCACCAGAGGTTACATGGCTGATGAAACATTTATTCGCTCAGAAGGAGTGATAGTGTAGAAGGGTGTGGTGTTTCTGTCGACATTGATTAAAGCCGCAACCATTCCACGACCGGCGAGGCCATTTGCCGTGGCTGTTTAGGCACGTTCTGCAGAGTCTTTTTAGCTGCACTAACTTCCAACGTTCATCTACGCTAGCAGCGTTGAACTGTTGACAGTTAATAACTCGGTGTCCTGCTCGGCCACAAGACAGGCAGGGCTTTCTTGATTTGGTGCTGGTCGGAACACTGCTAGCTGTGGAAGTCGAATTGTCATCCACGGTGGGTGGTTGTACAATCATCGTATTTCCACCTCTTTGTGGTTTGTGGTTTCTGGATTCATTGCCTGTGACGATTTTTTGAGCAGGGAATCCTGGGACACTATACGAAACTTCACTGGCTTCTGTTACCAATCCGTACATAAATTCACCAAAGATGTCGAGTGTAGCAGGCTGATGGTGGTTTTTGTAAACTGCCCAATCGAGACGCAACGGGTCGGGCAATTTCTCCACCAACTCATGCAAAAGCACCAGATTCGAAAGCTGGTCGAACTGCTGTAAGATGGTCAACTAGACTTTGCACTGCCAAACCAAAGTGTACGATGGTTTCTAATCGGTCGTGTCTGGGGGGCGAAATTTGATTCATTTTGCCCAACAATGATCTAATAAGCAGATCTGGTCTTACAAAAAGAGTACGCAGGGTCTGAACGACGTACGGTACACTGGTTGGCAAAGGATTCGGCTTCTCACTGATTCCATAGCATTACCCTTTAAGCAACGTTGCAGTCTTATTAAGTTTTCCGCATCTGAATAACCGCAGGTAGCGGTCGACTGCTCGAAGTTGCTTATGAAGATCTTCCGGATTCCCACTGAATAAGGACAATTCTTTCCTTAGTACCTGCCTCGCCGAAATTTGCGTTTGCGTTAGCATTCGTGTGGATGTTTCCTTTTGCCGAGTTCCATCTGAGTGTCTAGATTTCCATTTACGCTTTCGGGATTCTGTCCATATAACCAATCATTCACCTTTTGGTCAGAGTTCACAACAGAATCACCTCCACTGCCCGCTTCCGCTAGCTGACGGATAATAGCTTGTCGCTTCTCAAACGATTGTTTTCTAATTTGCTGCTGTTTCCGCTTCAACTCTAATTCGTTCCGTAATTTACGTTCGCGGAGCTGTTTCGCTTCTTCCAACTGTCGCTCAACTTCTTCTAATTGTCGTTTTTTCATTCTTTGCTCTTCAAGTAAAGCTTCTTCTTCAATTTTCCGCTCCTCTTCGACAAGCTTTAACTGTTCCATTAACATTGCCGCCCGGACACTGGATGTTACGCTTTCCGACGTGACAGCTTTGTTTTTTCCCCTCCTCGAGCCGGTCTTAGAACGTGTCCTGTTCTCCTTGGATTTCTTTTGCTTCGAGCATTGCTTACACAAACAGGTAGCATCCGATTGCCGGATTTGCTCGTTGACACCAGCGCATCCAAAATGCTCCCACAGTTCACACTTTTCGCATTGGACCATCTCAGTTTCCGCAGAGTCCGGCCGCTCACACTACTGGCAGTTATGCGGAGAATTTTTCTCAGCCATACTTCCGATACCCTAAGGGGCCATCCACATACCACGTGGACAGCTTTGGGGGGAGGGGGGTTGGCTAATGTCCACGGTCCATAAATTTTTTTTAGAATTTATATGGGCAGTTGTCCATGGAGGGGGAGGGGGGGGGTCAAAATCGTTAAAAATCTGTCCACGTGGTATGTGGATGGCCCCTAACAAATTTCTTAAAGAAATGTTGGGTTAGGATCACCAACTCTAATTGAGCAACACGTTTCTTGATCGTATGAGAGCTTTAAGCTGCGATTAAATATTTATTAGATCTAACAGATTTTAACTAATTGACTACAAATTTGGTGTACTTTTCAGCAAGTGGTACGGCCTGATATGATGGTTCTACGCGTTATCTGCGATAACTATTCTCCGTAATAATTTTAGAGTTAGAATCACTGGTATGATACTTTTATCAATTTATCCGTACTTACTCTTGGTTTAATTTTAGATTTAAGGAATGCACGGTTTTAAATTGAATTTGCATGAAGAACTATTTGAAATTAAACTGTTAATCTTAACGAAATTAATTTTGATTTATGGCAAGTTTAATCCGACACGTTTTAATTGAATCCTCGCTGCTCATTGTCTCCTCGTTTGTTCTCGCTCATGACGTTTCTCGGTTTTGTCACCATACCACTGGCTGCTGAAGCTGCGCTGCATAGTGAAGCGTTGCTAACAATGAGGGGTCTCGTCGTGACACCGTATAAGCCTAGGGCTTCTTTCCTCAAGCCAAACAATAATCACGTTGTCAAGATGAATGGGGTTATTTTAAGTTGGTCTGACAAGGTTAAGTACTTGGGACTAATTTACGATAAAAAACTTATTTTCAAAGAGCACATTGAGAGTATACAAGCCAAGTGCATCAAATATACGAGATGTTTATATCCTCTCATTAACAGGAATTCTAAACTTTGTTTAAAGAACAAACTTTTGATTTACAAACAAATTTTTCGACCAGCAATACTTTATGCTGTACCGATCTGGTCAAGTTGCTGTTCAACAAGGAAGAAAACGCTCCAAAGGATTCAGAATAAAATTCTGAGATGAAATGAGTGCCCTCCTTGGTTTGGTACACTCGAATTACATAGACTTACTGGTGTCGAACCATTAGAAGCTATGTCAAATAAAATTATTATCAATTTTCGACAAAAATCGTTGCAATCCTCAATTGCTACGATAAGCTCTCTTTATAGCCAATAAGTCAGCAATTAAGTTAGTTATAAGTTTACTTCCCCTTTTCTGACAAGTAGGTTTAAATCCCAACGAACGATAAGTCCTAATTGCGAAAGCAAACAAAGCCTAACAATTAAAATTACCAATTTTTTAAAGTGTTGAGGAGTCACCATTTGTGATTGGACACACATACTCATTACTTACTTATATTTATCAAAAAATAAAAAGAAATAAATAAATCTCTGGAATATAGCTGACGGTAAGACAAATAATTTTCGATTGACCCTACTTGAGTTCTAAAACAAACAGTTTTTCGAAAAACTGAGTTGCACAGACATTAGAAATGTAATTTACTTACTTACTTTACTTTACTTTGTTGGCTAACGGACCGTTCACCGGTCCAGCTTCTGCTGTCTTGGGCAGCCGTTCTCCAGTCTCCTCGTACACCAGCAGATCGTGCTTCCTCTTCCACTTCGCACATCCACCGCGTGCGAGGCCTACCACGGAGTCGACGGCCTCTTCCTGGTTCTCTACTAATGATAGCTTTGGCGGCTCTCTCTCAGGCATTCTGGCTACATGTTCAGCCCACTGAAGCCTGTCCCGCTGTATTACCTTCACTATATCAGCATGTTTGTATACCTGGTACAACTCGTGGTTAATGCGTCTGCGCCACACTCCACCTTCTAGTTTATCGCCAAGTGTCGATCGCAGAACTTTACGCTCAAAAACTCCGAGCACTCGTCGATCAGCTTCCTTCAGCGTCCATGCTTCATGTCCGTAAAGGGCCACCGGGATTATCAACATCCTATACAGCGCTAATTTTGTGCGAGTTTGCGAACTACGAGACCTTAGCTGGTTACGTAGTCCGTAGAAGGCCCTGTTTGCAGCTACAGCTCGTCGTTACAGTCCACGGCTCATATCGTTGTCACATGTCACAAGCGTACCAAGATAAACAAATTCGTCAACCACTTCAAATCTTTCCCCATCTATCTCCACCTCAGCACCCACCAACACCACGGAGACTCCCACGCTCTCTGCCAGCTATCATGTACTTCGTTTTTGCAGAGTTAATGACAAGTCCCAATCTCGCTCCCCTCTTAAAAGGTACGAAGGCCTCCTCCACGGCCTTACGGTTGATACCGATGATATCGATGTCGTCCGCAAAACCAAGAAGCAGGTGAGATTTCGTGATAATCGTACCGTTTTTTTTCCACGTTTGCTACTCGTACTGCACCTTCAAGAGCGATGTTGAACAGTAAGTTGGAGAGCGCATCCCCCTGCTTCAGTCCATCCAATGTTACGAACGTGGCTGATGTCTTGCCAGCTATCCGCACGCAAGATTTCGATCCCTCCAGCGTCATACGACTCAGCTTTATTAGTTTCGTAGGGAAACCGTGTTCCAGCACGATCTGCCACAGATCGTTACTTTTCACTGAGTCGTATGCCGCCCAGAAATCCACAAACAGATGGTGAAACGGTAAGTTGTACTCCCGGAACTTATCGAGGATCTGTCGCAGGGTGACGATTTGATCCGTCGTTTAACGCCCCTGTCGAAAACCAGCCTGGTATTCGTCAACAAAGGATTCCGTTAAAGGTCTCAATCTGAAGAACAGTATACGGGAGAGCACTTTATATGCGGAGTTGAGCAACGTTATGCCTCGATAGTTTCCACAATCCAATCGATGACCCTTCTTATAGATAGGGCATATAAAGCATTTGTTCATCCGCCCAGATCCTTAGTATTATTTGGTGGATCACATAGTACAGCCGCTCGCTGCCCGGAAATTCCTGCGCAGACCCTGTTGACAGTTCTATAGAATATCCGCACGTCGTATTGACCACAGCTGTCCTCTGCGCTGTAGATTACCTGCTCCCCGTTCTCGCGTTTTTTCCGACGGTGGGTTCTATTTTCGGCAGCGTAGCCACAGTGAGTTTTGATGCGTAGCCACAGTGAGCATGCGACTCCTGGCAGGGTTCTTCTCATCTGTCGCTCTCTGGCACTCGGCATCGAACCAGCCATTAGGCTGTCTTCCACGCGTCGTACCTACCACCTCTCTCGCTGTCGTTTCGATGGCGCCGTGGATACTGCTCCACAGCCCATTTGTGTCTTCCACTCCTTCCTCCTGCTGTTCTGCGATCCGTTAAGCCTGCTCTCTGGCGTATTCTGCTGCCACGCCATCAGCTTTCAACCGTTGAATGTTGAAACGCGTCGTCCTCTCTGTGCGAGATTTCAGCACGTTCGACAACCGTGCGCGGATCTTACAAACGACGAGATAATGGTCAGACTCAATGTTTGGTCCCCGAAAAGACCTAACATCAGTAACATCCGAAAAGTGCCGACCGTCAATCAGTACGTGATCGACCTGGGAGCAGGCTTCTCCATTTGGATGCCTCCATGTGTGTTTCCGAATATTTAAACGTGGAAAATAGGAGCTATATATGGCCATTCCTCTGGCCGCGGCAAAGTTTATCAGCCTCAGGTCGTTTTCATTGGTTGACGAGTGGAGGCTATGCCTTCCAAAGAGCGGGTGGAAGAACTCTTCCCTTCCAACCT
This sequence comes from Wyeomyia smithii, assembly GCF_029784165.1. Taxonomy (NCBI): domain Eukaryota; kingdom Metazoa; phylum Arthropoda; class Insecta; order Diptera; family Culicidae; genus Wyeomyia; species Wyeomyia smithii. The sequence goes on from NC_073694.1 coordinate 111,700,124, forward strand.
GTGCGTTTGCGTCTCCGATGACGACTTTTACGCCGTGTTTTGGGCACTCGTCATAGATTCGCTCAAGCTTGTCATAGAACGCATCTTTGACTTCATCGGATTTGTCGTTTGTCAGTGCGTAGGTGTTGATAAAACTGTAGTTGAAGAAATTGCCCTTAATCCTCAACACGCATATACGGTTATCTACGAGCCTCCACCGGATGACTCTTGTTTTCTGATTTCCCATCACTACAAAACCGACGGCCACCGAACCTCCTGAATCGCTGCGATTCCGACTCCCTGCCGCTGTAGTTCTCGAGCAAGCAAGCCAGCCCGTGCCGGTTCATTGAGAGATTGGACGTTCCAAGTACCGAATTTCCAGTCGTTTACCTCTTTCCTTTTCCGTGTTCGTAGCCTAGGTCTTTGCTGATTGATCCGTTCCGTATTTCTAAATTCGTTGTTCGTGGTTGAAGAAAGGCTTCAGTATGCTACCTTACCAGGGTCGCGATACCTACATCCTGCTGATGGAGCTGCCACCATAGGGGGTTGGTTACCCGATCTCCGCTAAGGTTACTCGTATTCCGGTCGGCACCACCTGGATGTTGGAATAGGAGTTACTGGACAAATGTGAATGGCCACATTAGGGTCTCAAGTTACACGTGTCCAGCCATTTGTCAACCAAATGTAGTTTAGGAAATACTAAATAAAGCAGCCTTAGCGGTAATATAACAAGCAATTTTTATAGAATAAACATCAACAAATATTAAGTTTTACCTATTTCTGGGTTATTATTCTGAATCAGCGACAAAAATGGTGATCCTTCGAATTCCTTGAGGTAGCGCATCAGTAGGTACCATATGTTCCATCGAGTTTCGCACGTTTTCGGTGGTAAAGCTGTTTTATGGAAGGTGAAATATTGGCGATTGGCTTTGAGATGCATCCTCAAGCATTTTTTGTTTAGATTCGAGAGTCGCGTGTTGCATTCTCGTAGAACGTCCCAAACCGCCAACTGAGCTGTGTGAGCTCCACATCTCACGTTCTCCATAATATACACGTTTATGATCTGGTCATGTTGATCGTCTTCCAACTGTGAGTCATCATTCACAGTACCGTTTGCAGGTTCTTCCACGAAATCATCGTTTTCTGGCATCATGATTACCTCGGATTCCGGTATGTCTTCTTCCTCCTAGTGTGGTTTGGTTTCAATGGGCTCTGATGTATCATGATCGTCGGCAGTACAAGAGGTTATAACAAGAGAGTATTCTTTGCGAAAAACACTACCCAGAGAACCTTCCAAGGCATCGCCCATAAGAGATTTCAAAAATCGAACCGCTGCTAAAATATTCTGGCCGTTATTACTCGTGATCACCAATAGTCGATTCCAAAAATTTTTATCTCTTCGTCGATTACACGTTGAAGATTCTCTTTAGTCTGTCGCTTTGGCATTTCATGAGCAGCTACATTGAAATAGAAATTTGTTTGATCGCAGAAAGTATGAATTGCAGGGAATTGACAAAATTTCATAGGTTTCTTTTAAATTCATTGAAAATTTAAAATTATAATTTATCGCAAAATGACCTGCATGATGCTTATTTTTCAAAACTTATGATCGAAATGTCGTAAACAATTGTTTTCACAAAATTTCAATTAAAATAATTTAGATTTCAGAAAAAAGTAGACACGACCGCATAGTTGACGTAGGACTACAATAGTTTTATATTTCCAAAGGAAAAGCCTCTGTTTGATTTGAACTCGTTTTACTTTTACTTTTACATTTCGCAATTTCCGTTGTTCCGCATTGATCGAGGGGAACCGTGATGTAAGTACTAGAGATGGTCGGGTATGGGAAATTTACCTGTACCCGACCCATACTCGAATCTTCGAGAATTTTCAAACCCGTACTCGACCCGAACCCGAGGTCTCAAAATACCCGTACCCGACCCGAACCCGAAAAATATATATTCAAACTACTCGTACCCGACCCGTACCTGCGAGAAAAAAACGCCGAAATTGCTGGTACCCGACCCGTCATAAATTTTGTTTTTTTTTTTTTATTTAATTTTTTTTAAACATGGATACCTCGCACATTGTATGCACTGATTGTCATATGTGGTTTCTCGAGATGATGGCCGGAGTTAGACTAGAACCGAGTGTGCATGTGAACGAATGTTAATGAATCCAGAGTTCCAGGTGGGTGGTCCGTTATAAGGAAGGGGTCCACTATGTAAAATGTATATCTGGTAAAGTTTAAAATAAACGACGAGTTTATGTGAACATCGCAGCAACCTGAAATCTAAATATTTTAGTAAGGTCAAAGTTATATTGTTTGCATAACTTGAAAAAAATTTGATAATTAACCGCATTTGCCAAAAACCTATATTTTTTCAATATAGAATCGGTGTCATCGATTCATTCGAAAAATCGGTATAGGTAACACACATATTTCTGTTCATGCGGTATCCCTGAACACAGTGCAAACCGATGCTATCGCTGTCAAATCTTATATATTGGCTTCGTACCAAACATCTCAATGTATAGTGGGGAATCGCTGGCCACAGCCTAAAAAAATTTTACGTCAGCTGTTTCATATTACAATCAAACCTGTTTTTGTGCGACATTTTTAATGCGGTTATTTTATTTGTGCGATTTTTTTTGTGCAGTATATGAAAAAGGACCACACTCGACAAGTTTTCAGCCATTTAGTTTTCCCGATCCTTGGAATGAATTTTAACGCATTACATAATCAATCAGAGTCATCAACTTTCGAGTTATTTTTCAATGATGTTGTGGAAACATTGTTCTATAGCTGCACGTGAAGTTTGAAATGACGGTTCCTATCCCTCGCTCAAAAACAGGTTTGACTGTATTTTTCCTTTATTACTATAACATTCAAGTGCATAAATCCCAAATTTGGGCGTTATATCATGAAATCTGTTTTTCTTATGATTTTTCGAAGCTTGGCATACTGACGTTTTTTGACATATTTAAAAAAAAGTTCATTACTTTGAAACGCTCCGCAGCTTCAATGAAAGCTTGAATTTTTTTGGCGTCGAAGAAAAAGTTGATTTGTTATTAGTTTGTATTATCTATATCGTTTTAATTGTTGTAAAAAAAAGCTTTTTTTTTTCGCTAAATTTGGTTGATTTGAGGGGTCGTGCAAAAACTATGTAATCTGCTTCTGTGAGGAGGACGCCCTGTGGCGTTGCGTGTGGTTAAAGATTATATAATTCTATTAAATCAATAGTAAGGGGAAGCTGCTGAAATTACATGATGAATGATGTCAATCCCTTGGTGCAAACACTGCCGACCAGGCTTGTAAACGGTCACCATTTTCATTTGATCTCGCTTCCTTAGCGTGCGTCACAGTCGGCTTTCGCTCGTAAATGTAAAACAGTCAAACCATTGCCGCTCAGCTCACAGAAGGAAAAGGATAGTCAAACGACACTCGCGTGTCGAAGAGATGCACACTGTCAATCGTTTAGCGATGTTCTTTCGGCCTATTTCTGTCTACTTCGTTCATTTATGTTGAGAAATATTATTACAAGATCAATGATATAAATAATTTCCAGAATACACGCACTCAACGTGCGTAATTCTCATTTCTAGAAAAAATGTCAAAATACGTTTGAGGAAAATAACGTCGTGATGGCGATACTCATTTGACATGTTTTTTAAGAATGTATTCAGACAGCGAGCCTTGGTAGCGTCAGAGGAAGAAGAAGACGATTATCGCAGTGAAAAGTGGTTCTACCGTGACCATTTCGAAGCCTGCTGCCGACAACTATCCGAATAGGTATTGGGCGATATCTCGTTAAGTAAGAATGGGCGATTTCATCTCTGATCTTCACGATTATCGACACTAAGAAAACACATAGGCTTGAAATTCTCATAAAACACGTAACTCGAACTACCCGTACCCGACCCGTATCCGACCAATTGAGAATTTTCAAAACCCGTACCCGATCCGAACCCGAAGGCTTGGTTTTTAAATTACTTGTACCCGACCCGAACCCGTAAAATATTTTTTGGCGTTACCCTAACCCGACCCGAACCCGTCGGGTACGGGTTTCGGGTAAAAGTACCCGTTCCCGACCATCTCTAGTAAGTAGAGAGGCACAGGCTAGATTAAAAATGGTAGCGAAACCATGCTTGCGACCAGTGCCTTAGAATTTCGAAGTTTATTAACGAGTAGATGAAATGAATTGTTCTCAGTGTCAGCACATTTATTTTCTGATGCAACTCAGTAACCTATGCTCATTGCATGAATATCGTTTATCATATTCAATGACAGAACAGTGGAATGAATATCTAAGGCCTCGTAATGATACTCAGAGAAGCTTAGGTGATTATCAATCCAAATAGTAAGTTCTGTTTAGACGCTGTACAGTACACAGTACAGTATAAATTGTGGAATGAGGTAATTTTGATTTTCATTATTTTGAAATGATTTTCATTTTTGACGATCATAATATTAACTCGAGTGTTACGGTTTATCCTGTCGGTGTCCATCGGTTGTTTGAAATCATGAATATCAACGTTCGCATGGGTAGTATGATTATCAATATAAAAAAGGCTAAAAATCACTGCTTTTGAATATCATGAAGCATAATGAATATCATCAGCACTGCTTGCGACATATCAAACTTTAAGTTTTTGCAAAACAACACTATTGGCGATCGGTATTTGGCCATTTGAACCCGCAAATCCGCAATCTCTGAGGTTGCGGGTTCAAGTCCCGTCGAGATGCGGTATATTTTTCCAAATCTGCATCATATTTCCAGTTCGCTTATTTTTCGCTTTCCCTACTGCACATATTGTATGCTTAATGAACTTTAACTCACTACTTGGAGAATAATTAAAAAAAAATTTCCCCTTTGTGTAACAAATCTACTAATTTACAAGTAATAAAATTCTTGTCCTGTTGAGTAACAACCATTACTGTGGTATAATTTGCACATGCTGCAAGATCTCGAATATCTAATGATAACCGTTACAACTACTTGCAAAACTTTTACTCACTACTTGAAAAGGTAAATGAAAAATTATCCTCATCTCCAGTCGATTTACAATACACACTGTCGTGACTTAATTGAATTAGATCGCTGCATCAATACAAACACAGCAGATGATGTTTTGCTTACACACGCAACGCAGTTCTTGCTTATATGCTCCCCTGCAAAAACTCAAAGAGCAGTCGTGAGTCTACATGAAAAACTGATAGTATAGAACGACCTCTTCATCAACTGGAAACAACTGTGCAAAGTTTCAGCGAAATCGGAAAAGGTCGATCAGAATCGATTTGCGAAGTACCGTGGACTTGCTCATGAGGTGATTTATTTGCAATTATGAATGAAAATTTTAATCGCTATACTGCCCTTCCAAGCATAGTTGTCCCAGCTTGCATGAGGTTTGTTTAGAACATGGGACTACTATGATTGGAACGGCAGTATACTACTAGCCACACACGCTATAGACATGCACACACACGCTATAGACATGTACAGATACGCCATAGACATGCACAGACACGCTAAACATGCACATGCTATATAGCAAGCCACGCACGCTAGCCACACTTGCTATATAGCAAGCCACACACGCTATATAGCAAATCACGCATGCTAGCCACACGCTATGTAGCAAAACACGCACGCTAGCCACACACGCTATATAGCAAGCCATGCACGCTAGCCACACACCTTATATAGCAAGCGAAACACGCTATAGATATTCACACACGTTATGTGCACACACCTTATATATATATATATATATATATATATATATATATATATATATATATATATATATATATATATATATATATATATATATATATATATATATATATATATATATATATATATATATATATATATATATATATATATAAGGTGTGTGCACATAACGTGTGTGAATATCTATAGCGTGTTTCGCTTGCTATATAAGCTGCTAACACTCGAGTTAATATTATGATCGTCAAAAATGAAAATCATTTCAAAATAATGAAAATCAAAATTACCTCATTCCACAATTTATACTGTACTGTGTACTGTACAGCGTCTAAACAGATTTCACTACTTGGATTGATAATCACCTAAGCTTCTCTGAGTATCATTACGAGGCCTTAGATATTCATTCCACTGTTCTGTCATTGAATATGATAAACGATATTCATGCAATGAGCATAGGTTACTGAGTTGCATCAGAAAATAAATGTGCTGACACTGAGAACAATTCATTTCATCTACTCGTTAATAAACTTCGAAATTCTAAGGCACTGGTCGCAAGCATGGTTTCGCTACCATTTTTAATCTAGCCTGTGCCTCTCTACTTACTAGAGATGGTCGGGAACGGGTACTTTTACCCGAAACCCGTACCCGACGGGTTCGGGTCGGGTTAGGGTAACGCCAAAAAAATATTTTACGGGTTCGGGTCGGGTACAAGTAATTTAAAAACCAAGCCTCCGGGTTCGGATCGGGTACGGGTTTTGAAAATTCTCAATTGGTCGGATACGGGTCGGGTACGGGTAGTTCGAGTTACGTGTTTTATGAGAATTTCAAGCCTATGTGTTTTCTTAGTGTCGATAATCGTGAAGATCAGAGATGAAATCGCCCATTCTTACTTAACGAGATATCGCTCAATACCTATTCGGACAGTTGTCGGCAGCAGGCTTCGAAATGGTCACGGTAGAACCACTTTTCACTGCGATAATCGTCTTCTTCTTCCTCTGACGCTACCAAGGCTCGCTGTCTGAATACATTCTTGAAAAACATGTCAAATGAGTATCGCCATCACGACGTTATTTTCCTCAAACGTATTTTGACATTTTTTCTAGGAATGAGAATTACGCACGTTGAGTGCGTGTATTCTGGAAATTATTTATATCATTGATCTTGTAATAATATTTCTCAACATAAATGAACGAAGTAGACAGAAATAGGCCGAAAGAACATCGCTAAACGATTGGCAGTGTGCATCTCTTCGACACGCGAGTGTCGTTTGACTATCCTTTTCCTTCTGTGAGCTGAGCGGCAATGGTTTGACTGTTTTACATTTACGAGCGAAAGCCGACTGTGACGCACGCTAAGGAAGCGAGATCAAATGAAAATGGTGACCGTTTACAAGCCTGGTCGGCAGTGTTTGCACCAAGGGATTGACATCATTCATCATGTAATTTCAGCAGCTTCCCCTTACTATTGATTTAATAGAATTATATAATCTTTAACCACACGCAACGCCACAGGGCGTCCTCCTCACAAATCAACCAAATTTAGCGAAAAAAAAAAGTTTTTTTACAACAATTAAAACGATATAGATAATACAAACTAATAACAAATCAACTTTTTCTTCGACGCCAAAAAAATTCAAGCTTTCATTGAAGCTGCGGAGCGTTTCAAAGTAATGAACTTTTTTTTTAAATATGTCAAAAAACGTCAGTATGCCAAGCTTCGAAAAATCATAAGAAAAACAGCTTTCATGATATAACGCCCAAATTTGGGATTTATGCACTTGAATGTTATAGTAATAAAGGAAAAATACAGTCAAACCTGTTTTTGTGCGAGGGATAGGAACCGTACAAAATAAATCACTTAAAAAAATCATTTCAAACTTCACGTGCAGCTATAGAACAATGTTTCCACAACATCATTGAAAAATAACTCGAAAGTTGATGACTCTGATTGATTATGTAATGCGTTAAAATTCATTCCAAGGATCGGGAAAACTAAATGGCTGAAAACTTGTCGAGTGTGGTCCTTTTTCATATACTGCACAAAAAAAATCGCACAAAAAAGTCGCACAAATAAAATAACCGCATTAAAAATGTCGCACAAAAACAGGTTTGATTGTAATATGAAACAGCTGACGTAAAATTTTTTTAGGCTGTGGTCAGCGATTCCCCACTGTACATTGAGATGTTTGGTACGAAGCCAATATATAAGATATGACAGCGATAGCATCGGTTTGCATTGTGTACAGGGATACCGCATGAACAGAAATATGTGTGTTACCTATACCGATTTTTCGAATGAATCGATGGCACCGATTCTGTATTGAAAAAATAAAGGTTTTTGGCAAATGCGGTGAATTATCAATTTTTTTCAAGTTATGCAAACAATATAACTTTGACCTTACTTAAATATTTAGATTTCAGGTTGCTGCGATGTTCACATAAACTCGTCGTTCATTTTAAACTTTACCAGATATACATTTTACATAGTGGACCCCTTCCTTATCAACTGCGCAACTGTGCAAAGTTTCAGCGAAATCGGAAATGATCGATCAGAATCGATTTGCGAAGTACCGTGGACTTGCTCATGAGGTGATTTATTTGCAATTATGAATGAAAATTTTAATCGCTATACTGCCCTTCCAAGCATAGTTGTCCCAGCTTGCATGAGGTTTGTTCAGAACATGGAACTACTATGATTGGAACGGCAGTATACTACTAGCCACACACGCTATAGGCATGCACACACACGCTATAGACATGTACAGATACGCCATAGACATGCACAGACACGCTAAACATGCACATGCTATATAGCAAGCCACGCACGCTAGCCACACTTGCTATATAGCAAGCCACACACGCTATATAGCAAGTCACGCATGCTAGCCACACGCTATGTAGCAAAACACGCACGCTAGCCACACACGCTAGCCACACACGCTATATAGCAAGCCATGCACGCTAGCCACACACCTTATATAGCAAGCGAAACACGCTATAGATATTCACACACGTTATGTGCACACACCTTATATATATATATAAATATATATATATATATATATATATATATATATATATATATATATATATATATATATATATATATATATATATATATATATATATATATATATATATATATATATATATATATATATATATATATATATATATATATATATATATATATATATATATATATATATATATATATATATATATATATATATATATATATATATATATATATATATATATATATATATATATATATATATATATACATACGCTGGATGAAAGTGGGCGGTGCTAGTATCTTTCAGTTTCGGGTTGTATTCACCCAACGATATCTGAATTGGATAACCGCTGGTGGGGTCCAACTCAGATCGAAGCCAATACGACCCCGATTCTCCGATAGATTGGTCCTACAACGGGTCGACATTTCGCTCAACCTCGGTCCAATGTCTAGCTGAAATGCAACAAAAATGTCGGAGATGTCGGACCAGGGTTCATTCGCTGCTAGGGGTTCATTCGTCTTCGTGCGTCCCGGGCGAGAGGGGAGTTTAGTTGTGTTTGTTTTGAAGCAAGTCCGGTGCGGTTGACTTGCGGACTTGGTCAAAACAAATACAACCAAACTTCTCCTGCCGCAACGAGATCACGATGGCAGGGTGTGCGATTCAAACCTCATTGTGTGCGACGCAGCAACGGCAATGCACAGTGGGGAATCGCTGGCCATCAGCCAAAAAAATTTTTTTTCGTTAGCTGTTTCATAATATTTTTCCTTTATTGCTATAACAATCAAGCGTCTAAATCCAAAATTTGGGCGTAATATCATGAAATCTGATTATTTTTATGACTTTTCAAAGCTTGGCATACTGACGTTCTTCGACATTTTTTTGACATAAAGTACATTACTTTGAAACGCTCTGTAGCTTCAACGATAGTTTGGATTTTTTTTGACGTCAAAGGCAAAGTTGTTGTAAATATTGTGCAAAACAACCCCTTTCATTAGGTGTTGTAAAATTTGGTCATAGTAGACCTGATACTCAAAAAATTAAAAAAAAAAAAACGTGATATTTTGTAGAAAAGTAGCTTAAAAGTTTAGTTGCCACGGTTGTAACTACATCCAAAATTTAGGTAAAAACGTAAGCTTTCAAATGCATACTGTCCGCTGAAGCGCAAAACTGCGCAAATTGTCACTTTAGTGAAAAAAGCGATAGCAGATTTTTTTTTAGTTGAAATTTCATCCAGGATTAATTTTTATCTTAACCATGATACCCCATTAATGAATATTTACGATATCGAACTCAATCCGTAAGGATAAAATATAAATTTGGGCAAAAATCACAAAATTTATCAATGAAAAGCTATAAAAATACGTGTTAAAAAAGAAAACAGTAAACAAATATTCAAACTAATTTATCACTTTCTGCATTTTTATAACAATATTAAAACATTCAGCCCTTTTCAATTTATGATCATGAAATTCGCTAAACTGATTGAAGTGTCAAATCCTATCAGCAAATTCATACCATCAAATTCCGGCTAACAATAGCCCGTTGCAGATTGCTTGTGCTTCGCACTTGTTTGCATACAAAAGTAAAGAACACAGTTGAGAAAAAAAAAAACAAAAAACATTCATCGCCTTCCGCATCTTTTCGTATTTATTTAGAACGTTATGTGATTCCAGTGTGTTGGTTTTCCAATTCATAAATTCGTTAGATTTCGTTATGGAGCCTTCACCTTCAGCGGCACCACCTAATTCAATGCCTAGTGAGTTGTCAATTCTTGGTTTAATACATCTATTTAAATGTCCTCTTCTAACCAAAGAAACCGGATTAGAAAGACAACATTTACATGAAACAATGAAACATCGGAAATGACTAGAAGAAGTGACAATGGCAGCGAAAGAAATTTTTCCTGCTGATAAGTATAATGAATTTCAAATTTTCTGGAAACAATTAAACAGGAGATTTCAGCAATCACAGCGGAAGATGATGATGATTTTGAATGTAGGACTACGTCTTTGTTTTCTATACTAGATTACACTGTGTGAAATTGAAAATGAAACTGGCAAATGTTGCGTCAGATTTCAAACGATTATAGCAAGCGAACGACTTAATGGATCTTAGTCATTTATTTGTCGGTGAATAGATAAAATGTGTAACAATTTTTTGATATAATGTTCAACATTGTTGCTCTACTGCTTAATGGTGGAAAAAGGAGAAAAGCTCCAAGGTCAAGCTTTCCCATATATTTCCCTCGTTATTGGCTCGGGAAGCACAGATAACAATAGCATGGACGAAATAAAGTCCACTGCCTACATATTTTGACTCAACAAAGTGGATTGGTTGGTTTGTCTTTCTCTAAGCTGCGTGGCCACGCCCTAATGGCAAAAATCTACTCTGAACTCGATACAAAAGACTGCGTGTAGAAAATTCAGCTTCAGTTTAGTTTGCTACACAATAACGAGTGCAGTGCAGCTGTTAAAGGTACGCGACATTGAGAAACGAGAGCTGCATACGAGTCAACTTCCAGGCACTGCGAAACATGTTACACCTTTATTTTGCATACGGCAGCAACAGTTACCATCGTACGCTGCAGAATATTTAGCTGGCACAGCTACAGTCCGCGAAATAAATATACCGTTCATGCGAATATTTTAAATATTTTTACTTTTGGAGTAAAATCATACAAAACATAATATGGAAGCGGTTCTTCACACTAAAATACAAGCACAGAAAGTTATTTTATTTTATTCGAATTTCATTATGCTATTTAATTTGAGCTTTTTGTAATCAATCCATACGAAATAAATAAACCGTACAATTCAAATTGATTGCGTTTCCTCTACTACTCGTTCGTGAAACAAGCGTTAATATTTTGTACGGCCACCTCTGACATCAACAACATCTGACAAACGTCGTGGTATAGAAACAATCAATGATTGAAGAGTAGTAATATCGATATTGTCCATTCTTCTTGAAAAGCAATCTTCAATTGTCCAAATGGCTTATAGCAGACCATTTCAAAACAGTAATGTTTCGTGATGTTAGGGATGATGTTGTAAGTTTTGAATAGTGGATCGCCGCGTTGCACTGCTGGAAAATCCAATTTTCACCCCACAAACTATCACCAAAATTGATCAAAACGTTGTCTAGCAGATCAACATGCTTATCCGAATTCATTTTATGAGAAATAAAACAAATTGGTGTCTTTCCGGAATGCCCGAATGCGGCCCACACCATAACTGAACCTCCCTGAAAGTTTCTGAAATGACGAGTTTCGGGTTCTCGGCGAATATCCCCCCAATTCATTTGGCAACCATCAGGACCACCCAGGTTAAACTTCTTCTCATCGAAGAAGATGACGGATTTCCACTCACCACCCAAAACATATTCCGTTCCGCAAACTCAAATCTCGCAGTTCTGTGTCGAGGTAGAAGCTTCGGTGTTTTCAAACGTTGCCGGTATTGAATGTGAGTATTTTCTTTCAAAATCTGTGGTATTCTTCTCTTAGAAACTGAAAAGACACTGGAGCCTTAATCTGGCCTGTACTGAAGTTTTTATCAACAGTCAGGCGAGATATTTGTCTTTTATCTCGAAGATTCGAAGTAGATGGACGCCCGGATCGTTTGTTGACACCATAGTTTTCAGGATCCTTGAGAAAATTTACTATGGTATCTTTATCACGGTTCAATTCCTGAGCTATTTCGCGAATAGTTAGTCCACATACTCTGAAAGCCATGATTTTCGCTCGCTCTTCCAAAGATAATGATTTTCCTCTCAGCATTTGTAGCAAATAAAACGAACAGCGAAACAGGAATTTATGAAAACGGCTATCATTATATACCATGCAAACATACTAACTTTTATACTTTGGGTTAAAAATGATTAAGGCACATGTACGGTATATTTATTTTCTACTACAAATTAAAATTATTTCAATTCACCTTAAAAATCACCAAGTACAAACATGTAAACAAACATTGCTATTGTTTGTTATTCGCGTTACCGAACACCATAAAATGTTGATAGATATAACATTGTGCATTATTGTAATAATACATGATAGTTTTGTACGGTATAATTCTTTCTCGCACTGTACTGGAGGGCACAGCGGAGCGCAAACTTTATTATGCGCGGTCAAAAAAATATTCAATGCTACCGATGGTGCGAATATCAGCGTTCTGTAGCACGAATTTCTGACTGAAGATTTTGGAATCGGTTCTTTTCAGAATTATAGATGCTTGAAGATAAGAGTTATGAGAATTTTCGCAACTACTATTAGTGTAAAATTTTCATGTATTCATGCATCGTTTGTTCTACAATAACGACCATCCAAAATAAACGGTAGTGTTGCCTATGAACAGTTTAGCGCAGCATATAATATATACATTTAGTCCTACGTCACCATTTCATACAACCCCTAGGGCTGTATACCTTGTAGTATTTTTAATTTATAATTAGTTTGTATTATTTATGTTGTTTTACTTTAGTAAAAAAAATTTGTTCAATTCGAGAGGTCGTACAGATATAACGTATTTTTTTTTCAATGGAGAGGACGCCCAGTGGCACTACTTGTGGTCAAAGATCATATACAGTCATGGAGAAAAAAATAAATACACTTGCAGTGTTGGATGATTTTTCGTATTTGCGCAGTGATTTTAGTTGTTGCATGATATTTTGTTACGTCATTAAGATCTGCAGACACTCTTTTTAAAGAAGAACGGAGGAATAACTGGAGAAATTTCTTTGCCGGTGATTCCGAAAATTTTTTGCATGAGTTAGTGTTTTTAAAGTGGCGACAAAAATAAATACACCATTGAATTATATATACAAAACAATCCAAATTAGCTTTATTTCTCTAAATATTGTTAGCAAAGTGATTTTTTACGTTACAAAACTCACTTTCAAAATTTTGTGGCCTGTTTTTTGTTTTGTAAAGCCATATTTAATCTTCGTGGAATGTTTACCCCCAGGTTTTCACAAGTAGAAGCTGAACTAGCATTTCACGCTGCCTGTCCGACGTTCCATTAGTCTGTTTTATTCTTTGGATGATGCTTTGCAACCTAGACTTTTCCAGTCTTCCATAGAATTTCTAAAGGATTTAAATCAAAAGTCTGCGCTGGTCAAACTTATAATTTTATATTTTCGTTTGAAAATCATCTTGGTTTTTTCAATACTGTATGTTTAGGATCGTTATACTGCATAGAAATCCAGCAAAGTGGCATGTTTTCTTCGGCATATGGAAGCAAAATCGACCACCTAGGTACACAGGAAACTTTATTCTACTTCAAAGCGATACATTTTGGCAAGAAATGAATTTTCTAAAAAGTTTTTAGACTAGGGTGCAACTAAATGGCACATCGTGTTTTGTTCGGATGAGTCGAAACTTAACCTTTTTGTTTCAAACGGTCAGCAGCTGGTGAGAGGACCGGTGAATACTGCCTTCAAAGCACAATTAACCACGAAAGTAGTAAAATTTGGAAGTGACCACAAAACGGTGTAATACTGTTTTCTGATACTGGTATGGAACCCATTGATTTTATAACATAGACTATGAAAACTAACGACTGTGTAGATGTTTTACGTAGCGCAATGCTTCCGTATGCCAAAGAAAACATGCTTCTTCGTTGGAGAGTAACGATCCTAAACATACAGCATTGAAAACACGAAGATGATTTTTAAACGAAAATATATAATTATTAGTTTGACCAGCGCAGACTTTTAATTTAAATCCTTTAGAAATTCTATGGAAGATTGGGAAGGTCTAGGTTGCAAAGCACTATCCAAAGAATAAAACAGACTTATGGAACGTCGGACAGGCAGCGTGAAATGCTAGTTCAGCTTCTACTCGTGAAAAACTGGTGGTAATCATACCCGAAAGATTGAATATGGCTTTACAAAACAAAGGACAAGCCACAAAATTTTGAAAGTGAGCTTTGTAACGTTAAAGGTCACTTTGCTAACGATATGTAGAGAAATAAAGCTAATTTGGATTGTTTTGTATATATGTTTCAATAGTGTATTTACTTTTGTCGCCACTTTAAGAACACTAACTCACGCAAAAATTTTTCGGGATCACCGACAAAGAAATTTCTCCAGTCATTTCTCCGTGCCTCTTTTAAAAAGAGTGTCTGCGGATCATAATGACGTAACATAACATCATACAACAATTCAAATCAGTGCGCAAATACGAAAAATTTTCCAACACTCCAAGTGTATTTATTATTTTCTCTATGACTGCAATTTTATAAAAAACGTAAAGGAAAAAATGTCAAAAAAAACATTAAAATTGGATTTTGTGCCTTATGGACGGTCCCAAACAAAAAATGGATGCCAGATTCGTGTTCAGCACCCCAAAGTTATGTAAATACTAAGTTTTGGTCGCATTTATCGGCACTTTTTTTGCTTGGCCAGCCTTTGTATGAAGTCGCCCCACTGTGCGATGTGCAGGTTGCTTTGTTTTTATTATTTTGATAGCACAGTATTGGATTAGAGCGTTTCATTTATAGGATGGTGCATGATTAATTATTTTTATCCACTATATAATATTGGATTTACGTAACGCAGATCTTATTGATATTATTCCCGCCGTTACTTTGGTGCACAATAGGCACCATCATTTTAAATCGTTTTGAATCAAGAAAGTAAGCGGTTACATGTACGTTTTATTGCAAGAAAATATTCGTATAATATTCCATTATATCACAATAGATCAAAATTTCTCTGGTCGCAGTGATGAGTTCACACAGAGGAAGGAAGCTTCTTCCAAAGTATTGGGAATGTTGTTGTTAGATCGTTCGGTATACACAAGTAATACAATTTGGGGGATTAGTTTTATCTAGTCTATAACTGTGGGTAAGGCGTGTATGGCCAATACGTAAGCGGGTAAAAACACGGCAAACAACCGGAATTTTATTGTCGGGCCAATGTAAGCTGAAACCTTACGAGGATAACACGATCCTCCAAATTTTAATGACTTTCCAAACGGACCCAGAAAACATATTCCCACGGGCCGGATAGTCAAACACCTTCCAAATTATTCCCACGACAAGTGTCGCATATGACAACTAGCCATACGCAATCCACTTGAGAATTGCCACCGAGCCAGCCAAATTCCTAAAACCCATGTTTCCTCAATAATTCAAAATTACCACACATTGGGTTCTCATGCATGTACATGCAATCACTGGAAAACTAACCAAGTGCATGTGGATATATGAGAACCAAAGAACCTTTTCGATCCCATATTTGCAACACCTCATAAAACTAACCAAAACATTGCCAGCACAGCCAGCAATGTTTAGATTCCCACGATTCTTTCTCGTCCCACTTTATCCTTTCGAAATAGAACGAGAGCCGCAAGCAGCTAAGACACTAGCGCAACTTGCGGACATCATGAACATGTGCTATTGCCTACACTCAGGCGTATAGGAATAGCCCGGTAGCAGTGTGAGTTTTATAGTAAGCCACACTGTATCAACCAATGACAATTCGATGCTCTGGTCCCGCCTATTTTCATATACCGACATACATCAAACTCACATGTAAAGTAGTATTAGGTAAAAGCTAGAAATTAAGAAGTGACTTAGAGTTAAGTAGAGTTTCAATAAATTAATCCCGTTTGGGACGTGGACAAAACTAGTTGCATTTATTTTATCTAGTGTTCACATGAGACTCTCCATGATTAACCGTGAAAGCAGAAAATCCCACTTGGGACTTAGAAGATGGTGAATGCTTTTAATTGTGCGGTAATAAAAGAACTTATCGGAGCAGTGATAAAAACGAATATATCAGATGGAACGAATATATCAGATGGCGACCGTGTGGCGCGAACAAGCACGCCAAGTAAATGAAAAAAAAAATTGAAAAGTGAAGTGTAATTAGTAAAACAAGTGAGCGAAAAATGAAAAAAAAATCCCATGGCACGCCAAGTGAACAAAGAAATGAAAAATCTCATGGTCTCATAGTCGCAAAGAATGCAAGATGGGGTTTTTCAGTGCGGACGAAGTGATAACGAACACCGCGAGCAGCAGTGCTAACAGTTCGGTCGAGAATAAATACGCCGCGGGCGCACTGTGCTTAATAGCACTGATCTTAATTTTAATAATCGCGTTAAGGTTGCTACGAAGTGCAACCAAAAATTACATTGAAAGAAAAATAAAGGCAGAAACACGCCTACAAATCATCAGTGCCTTGACAGTATAAAGGACAATTAAACAAAAACTAAGTTCAGATTGTTTCAAAAAAAAAAATAATAAAAAGTGACAATGGAAACGGCTTATGAAGCAGCCTATAATAGAGTGACAAAATATCTACCAGACTTATACGAGTTAAGAGAAGAAGAAGCAACAAGGGAAATAATAAACATGAACAAACTTTCAAAGGTGTGTGTGCTAATCGAGCTCATCAAAGAACGTCGATTAGACGAAGAATCACTATTAAGAACCGAGCGTCACATGAAAGTTCCGTTCGGAGAAAACAATAACGAAGGGTGAGTGCGAATAAAAACAATGAAAAACTATATGGAAGACTTTGAAGAATGCTTAGCATTCTATCAAGCGTGGGAAGCGGCTATTGCAGCCAATACACCCATAATAAGAGAAAAATACAAGAACACTAAAGACAAAGAAATCGAAGTGATACTAACTTTTGAAGTGAACGGTCAAGTGCAAAAAAGAAAAACGCGTTTTGAGCGACGACCGACCGTAATAGAAGAATTAACCAAAGAATGGTTCGAGTCGTGGAATAAACTCAACATTACCCAATGAGAAAAAAAAATCAGTTAGGCAGTGACAAAATTGGAAAGACAATACAAACAAGTGCACAAAACAATAAGGGCAACTATCTCGCCCATAAGAGATAAAGAGTGAAAAAAAAGGGAAGAACAATTATAAAAATACAACGACAGCTGAAGTAGCAGAAATAACGATTCGGTGGACGTGACCGAACCGGCATCAAAGACAACAAGCTTGTATCCAGCAGCAACACAGGTGACAGCAGCAGCAGCATCGCCACGGAAACAACAAGTAACCACACTTATATCAAAACAAATTTTTATATATATTTACACTTAATAATACAATGTTACAATGTTTATATAGTTAAAACCTGTGTACAAATCAAATTTTTTTTATTATACAAATTATGCAAAAAAAATTTTTTTTAGAAAGATATTACAAATAAATGTTCAATTTAACATAATAGCATATGCTTACACTTTAAAAAGCAAGAGCCTAAATGTCAAAATCATACGAGGATTTAGAGAATTTACATAGATACCTCAAGAAAGCTATAAACACAAAGCTCACGGACGAACTTTTACATACCAAAAGACACCTCAGTAACATACTAACAAACGGGGTAGAAGAATATTTACACGAGAACAACGACAACATCCCCGACAAAGAGTTTAACACTATCGTGAAAAATACAAGGACTCTAAACTACGAAATCAACAACATAATAGATTTAAAATTACAATACAACAAAAATAACACTACTGACCCAATTACTGACAGTAGCAGAAGCAAAAACCCACCTGCGGGAAATAAAGACAATACAGCAAAAATCTTTAACACTAACCCACCTGACGGTAGCAAAAACACCACATCAACAATACAAACCACTGACCCACTCCCGGGCAGCAGCGGACTAAACAGTAAAGGGCAACAAATAACTAACCCATTAAGGCAAACGACTAACATGACAAACAACGAAACGTTCGACATAAAGCAAGCGACCGTGCTTGTACCAACGTTCGACGGAAGTGCTGATGCACTCAGTTCATTCGTTGACGCTGCCAACTTACTAGCTGAGTTAACACCAGCAGACCAGGTGGCAACGGCTATAAAATTTCTGAAAATTAGATTGGTTGGAAAGGCAAGACAAGGCCTACCAACCAACATACCAACAATTAACGCTTTAATCCTTGACGTCCAGAAAAGATGTAAATCTAAAGAAACACCCGACACGATAATTGCCAAGTTGGGACAAGTGAAATCAAAAAATACGAACGAGCTTTGTGATGACGTGGAAAATCTCACACAAAAACTCAAATTCATGTACATGGAGCAAGGTGTACCCGCTGAAACAGCAAACACTTTAGCTCTAAAATCAGGTTTAAACTCCTTGATAAAAGAAATAAGTAATAGAGAATTAAAAACAATCCTCAAAGCGGGGAAATTTTCAGAAATAGGCGAAGCGGTCCAAGAGGTGCACGAATACACCACGGACGCTGCCATATCATCAGATAATGGGAACACAAATAACGTATTTTCAAAACAACATCCTCGGAATCATAACGGATTCAGAGAAAATAGAGCGCCAATCGCTCAATATAATAATTTCCCACCTAGAAACAACCTCTATAGAGGAAGAGGAAATGGTTACGGAAACCATCGTGGAAATTCTAGAAATTTCTACAACAACCCTCAATACAGCAACTACCAGAATTACAGACCGAATGGGAAAATTCAAAGACCACCACAGCAATATTTCAACAACAGAGGGAGAGGAAATTTCTCAAATCGAGGAAATTTCGGAGGCCCTCAACAAAGAAGTAACAGAATGTTTCTGTTACATCTGGAATCGCAGAATAACGAAGCAACCAGCGCTTCACCTCAACAAGAAAACAGAAACCAACAAACAACCGAGAACAGACCACGAAATTTTTTAGGAGAAAATTATACACAATGAGCATCAGCGCGTCAAATTTCGTAAAAATTAACGTGCGGATGGCAAACTCATTGTGTAACTTTATATTAGATACAGGCGCTGACATCAGCGTTATCAAAATTAATAAAATACCACCAACACAACCAGTTGACCCAAACAACAAAATTCAATTGACAGGAATTACAAACTAAACAATAGAGACAATAGCAACCACTACCACACAATTAGACTTCGGAAACGACTTGGTGATAAACCATACGTTTCACGTCGTAGATAGCGATTTTCCTACTGTCACTGATGGCATTTTAGGACGAGATTTCCTCGCCACCAATAGATGCATCATGGACTACGAAAGTTGGCTGTTGAATTTTTCTGTAAATAATACCCCTGTGTCTTTGCCAATAGAAGACACAGTGGATAAAAATTATATCATACCAGCAAGATGTGAAGTAATCAAAAAACTCCACGATCTTCAAATTAATGAGGACATGATAGTGGTTTCGCAAGAACTAACTCCAGGAGTGTTCTGTGGAAGTTCTATCATATCCCCGAAAACACCTTTTATTAAAATTTTAAATATAACAGAACAAGCTGTACATATACCACTTAAGATTTTGAATTGTAAGATACAACTAGAACCACTTAGCAATTATAAAATATTGGAAAACAAGAAAAATCAACACAAAAGTAATCAACGTGAACAAGAAATTTTAAAAAATATTAACACTAACAGCATACCGGAATACGCGATAGGATAATTTAGAAAATTAATTAACAACTATGCGGACATATTTTGTCTACCGCAAGAAGCTTTATCAACTAACAATTTTTATACGCAGAATATAAACCTGACAGACAATGTGCCAGTTTATGTTCCAAATTATAAAACAATTCATTGTCAAAAAGACGAAATTACGCGTCAAGTGGACAAAATGTTGAATGAAAAAATTATTGAACCGTCTGTTTCACCGTACAACAACCCTATTTTGTTAGTACCAAAGAAAAGTGAAACAAATACGAAGAAATGGCGTTTAGTTGTAGACTTCAGGCAACTAAACAAGAAAATACTAGCCGACAAGTTTCCACTACCAAGAATTGATGCTATACTTGATCAACTCGGTAGAGCTAAATTTTTCAGCACGTTGGATCTGATGTCAGGATTTCATCAGATACCGCTCGATGAAAATTCAAGGAAATACACCTCATTTTCTACACAACCAGGTCATTTCCAATTTACAAGAATGCCATTCGGACTAAATATAAGCCCGAACAGTTTTCAGAGAATGATGACAATTGCGATGGCTGGTTTAACACCAGAAATGGCTTTTGTCTATATTGATGATATAATAGTAACTGGATGCTCAGTGAAACATCATTTGAATAATTTAACAAAAGTATTCGACAGACTACGCGAGTACAATCTTAAATTAAACCCGAGCAAATGCAAATTTTTTAGTAACGAAGTAATATATTTGGGACACAAGATATCTGACAAAGGTATTTTGCCAGACAACTCAAAATTCGATGCAATAAAAAATTATCCCATACCAAAGAACAGTGACGAAGTGTGACGATTTGTTGCATTTTGCAACGATTACCGCAAATTCGTTCCAAATTTCACAGTAATAGCACATCCATTAAATCAATTACTTAAGAAAAAACAACAATTCATTTGGTCAGAGCAATGCCAAAAAGCATGCAATACATTAAAACATTACCTTTTATCACCACAAATACTTCAATTTCCCGACTTTACAAAGACATTTATTTTATCCACAGACGCTTCAGATGTCGGATGTGGAGCAGTTTTGTCGCAAATCACAGACAACGATGAGTTACCTGTAGCCTTCGCGAGTAAAACATTTACCCAAGGTGAACGTAACAAAGCGGTTATTTTAAAAGAGTTAATAGCAATTCATTGGGCTATTAACTACTTCAAATCTTATTTATATGGAAACAAATTCATTGTTAAGACAGACCATAGACCACTTGTATTTCTGTTTGGTATGAAAGACCCAACATCGAAACTGACAAGAATGCGTCTTGATCTGTGTGAATTTGATTTCGAAATACAGTACATCAGAGGGAGGGACAACGTGGGAGCGGACGCGTTATCACGTGTTATCGTTTCCTCTGATGAACTCAAACAAAATTCCATCCTAATGGTGAATACAAGATCTATGACACGAAGTCAAGGATCAAAAATTATACAAAATAAGACGGAGTGCGAGTCCAAGATTGATCACCTTGCGATGTACACTACCGAAAATTTAAGCGATGTTAGAAAGTTAATGAAATTACAAACAAAATTCGAAAATGATTATGTCGAATTTGCAGTATATACAAAAGCGCGAATTATACCAAAGCAAAATGAACAGGTAACCAGTTACCAATTCAAAATACAAAACGGTAATGGAAGTCAAATTGTCAAATTTGCACTTACAAAAATCGAAGAAGATATGAAAAAGATGAAAATAAATAAAATTGCGCTGTCTCGAGACGATGAAATAATTCAATATGTACCCATGGAAGTACTCAAAGAAATGAGTAATAAAGCATTAAAGAATATGCAAATAATAATTTATAAACCAGCAATATTCATTAGTGAGGTAAAGAAAAAAAGGTAAAAGAAATTTTAAAAAGCCACCATGAAACACCAACAGGAAGACATATCGGACAACACCGATTGTACCTTAAATTAAGAGAAATATATGCATGGCAAAATATGAGGAAATCAATTTCTCAATTCATTAAGGCCTGTGAATTGTGCAAATTAAACAAAATAACAAAACATACAAAGGAGTGTACTACAATAACTAATACACCCTCAAAACCATTCGAAGTTGTAGCTATCGACACGATAGTTTACTTACAATTCAACACCACATACAGATCACGGATACACACCTTACGAATTAGTATTCGGATTTAAGCCACGACTACCACAAGAGACATATGACAATACAATAGACCCCGTATACAATTTCGAACAATACAGTAAAGAAATGAAGTATAAAATACAGAAATCCAACGAGATAGCAAAACAAAAATTAATAGATCAAAAATATCAGAGAAAAGAAGTGCTCGACAAAAATGTAAACCCGTTACTTATTCAAATTAATGATACAGTATATTTGCAAACAGAAAATAGAAAGAAACTAAATTCGTTTTACAATGGACCATACAAAATCACAAAAATTATGGATCCGAATTGTGAAATAAGACACATCCACTCAAATCAAACATTCACAGTACACAAAAACAGACTTATAAGAGCTTAAAAACCATGTTACCAAAACAAGACAAATATCATCAAAATTTATTAGAATATAACCCAAATTATACCAATATTGTAAAGGTGAGCAACCAGGCATTTTTCACGATTTATAAAACAATTATTGACAACAATTACAGGAAACCCTACCTATCCTTTTTTAGAATGATCCTTCGGCTTCACCCTCCAGATCATTCTTGGGGAGGAGATGTAAGCTGAAACCTTACGAGGATAACACGATCCTCCAAATTTTAATGACTTTCCAAACGGACCCAGAAATCATATTCCCACGGGCCGGATAGTCAAACACCTTCCAAATTATTCCCACCGAGCCAGCCAAATTCCTAAAACCCATGTTTCCTCAATAATTCAAAATTACCACACATTGGGTTCTCATGCATGTACATGCAACCACTGGAAAATTAACCAAGTGCATGTGGATATATGAGAACCAAAGAACCTTTTCGATCCCATATTTGCAACACCTCATAAAACTAACCAAAACATTGCCAGCACAGCCAGCAATGTTTAAATTCCCACGATTCTTTCTCGTCCCACTTTATCCTTTCGAAATAGAACGAGAGCCGCAAGCAGCTAAGACACTAGCGCAACTTGCGGACATCATGAACATGTGCTATTGCCTACACTCAGGCGTATAGGAATAGCCCGGTAGCAGTGTGAGTTTTATAGCAAGCCACACAGTAGCCGCTACCGAAGTTTCATACGATCTGCATTATCTCTTGCTTTTTGTCACGAATTCAATATGAACAACAATTCTCTCGCTCACTTCTTTTTATATTGTTGTCATTGTATAGACAATCTCTGGCTCGTGTGTTATTGACTGTAGCAGTCTGTGGTATTTATTACATTTATTACGAATTTAAGTGGAATCAATTCACTTAGCGTCAATTTTTATTTGGGCACGATGACGTTAATTGAATTTGTAAGATTCATGCTTTTATTGTCCTGTTTTTAATTGAATATGATTAAATTTGAATGAGACTTTTGCTACAGCGAACTATTTTCGCATGAAAAAGTTTAGAAGTTGGGATTCAAATTTTCTGGTGTACACGATTGATGATATTTTTCAGCAGTACATACATAGTAATTATTGATTTTCCATCTTATTACTGTGCTAAACTGTCGCATGATTGCCAATTATTGTCATTCGCACAATGCGACAGTCGAGATATCGAAGCGGCTGGAGATCGGCACAAAAGAGAAACGTTAACCATCCGTGTTCGCTTTAAGTCACACGATTCTCTCAAATAGAGAAGCGTACAGTTGAACGCTGCTGTCGCAGTCTGCAAGAGAGACAACAGTATTTTTCGATACGGTGTCATGCAAAAATGTCAACTGTTCGACACACTGGTTCGAACCTTCTTAGACTACATGAAGTGTTTTTAAACCATTCGATATCCCAAGAGTCCCTTATTCTGTTTCTAGCCCATCTTAAGACATCAATAGCGGGGAGAGGAAGTAAATCAACCGGTTTTTCTCATTTCTACTCAAATTCTATAGTGAAGTGAAAGTGTAGTGAAGTTGTCCAGTTATGCCTGGAAAAAATAAAAAAGCTCGCTTTGATGCGGCATCAAGGAAACGTGAGGCATCTCCTCCAAGTGACACTGAAATTTCGACTAACAGGTATGACATTCTTTCTTCTGTTGGGGATCTAGAATTCCAAACTCCTCATACTGAGCATAAAGACGTTATGAAGAAGGTTAAAGTTCCACCTATTGTGGTATTTGTAGCAAACTTTAAAGCATTTCGATCAGAACTTTCATCATTTCTATCGAATGTGAAAGTTAATTTTCAAATTGGTCGCCAAGGCGAAATTCGTATTTTGGCCGAATCTTTTGATGGCCATAAACATCTTTTACAGTATTTGACTGAAAAGGTGTATAAATTTTACTCTTTTGATGCCAAAAACGGGAGACCGTTTAAGGCTGTGTTGAAAGGTCTCTCAAATGATCAAAGTATTGATAAAATCAAAGATTGTTTGTCAGAATCACTTGGTTTTGCCCCCAACCAAGTAATTTTGATGAAACGAAAGGCAAATGCCAAAATTTTTCAAACTGGAATACACCAGGAAAATTACTTAGTACATTTTGATCGTACCAAAGTACATAATTTAAAATGTTTAGAGAAAGCACGTGTTTTATTCAACGTGCGAATAAAGTGGGAAAATTTCAAGAGACAGGGAGGAATCCATAATCTTACGCAATGTCGGAATTGTCAAGCCTATGGTCATGGAACTCGAAACTGCCATATGGCTGCAAAATGTATGATTTGTGGTGACACTAGTCACACGAAAGATATCTGCCCTGTGAAAGAGATCACTAATAGTTTCAAATGTGTAAATTGTGGGGGAAATCACAAATCTAATTTTTTTAATTGTCCTGTAAGGTCAAAAATTATTGCTTCTAGACAACGTAAGAATTCTAAACAACCTATTGACAATGTGGGTAATCAAAATACTTTCAGTACTGTTCAGGCATCATCAGCACTTTCATTAGCAGGTGTGTCTGTAGGTAATAATATAAATTCAGATAACAAATTTCAGAAAAATAATCCTGTTCAGGCAACACCAGTGAAAAGTCAGCCAGTAATCCAACTCCCGAAAAGATTGAATACCTACAACAATCCATGCTGCAGCTAATGTCCGTTTTGTTGAACTGTAACTCGATGTACGAGGCTGTTCAAGAAGGTATAAAATTAACAACTAATATTGTTATGAAATTGAAATTCAGCAATGATTTTAAATAATGCTGTAAATTTTCTAAATTGGAATGCTCGCTCTTTAAAAGCGAAAGAGGATGAATTTTTCAATTTTTTAACAGTCCACGATGTGCATATTGCAGTTGTGACTGAAACGCTTTTAAAGCCAAATATTAAACTAAAAAAGAACCCAAATTTTATAGCTCATAGGTTTGATAGAATTGATGTTGCCGGTGGTGGAGTTGCAATAGTTATTCACCGTCGAAAAAAACATCGTGTTTTACCCCATCTTGAAACCAAAGTTATCGAGAGTTTGGGAATTGAAATTGAAACAAGTATTGGCATTTTATTTATAGCCTCAGTGTATTTGCCTTTTCGATGCATTTGCAAAAACTCACAAGAAATAAATCTAAATCTTCAATCATCGGTGATTTTAATGCGAAACATCGATCTTGGAATGATGCTCAAAGCAATTCCAATGGAAAAAATATTGTTTAATGATTGCTCGGCTGGATTTTATTCAGTTTTATTTCCAAATGGTCCTACATGTTATCCTTCTATTAGGAATCCATCTACAATTGATTTGGTACTAACAAATCAAAGCCATTCATGCAGTGATTTATTAACTCATGCTGACTTCGATTCTGATCATCTTCCCATAACATTTTCTATTTCCCATGAAACTATTTTAAATCCCACTAGATCTTGGAAATTATTTTTCAAGAATTACAAAAGGAAATTAAACATAGATTCACTCTCTTGCGAAATGAGAATTTCATGAGAGAAGTTGAACAACTAAAACCTTATTCAAAACCTTTCTGGAAGCTTTCGAAGGTTCTTAAGAAACCTTCGAAGCCCATTCCAGTCCTTAAAGATGGTGATTGCATTTTTCTAACGAATGAACAAAAATCTCAAAAACTTGCTCAGCAGTTTGAGAGCGTTCATAACTCCAATTTGAACGTAGTAAGTCCTATTGAAAATGAAGTAAACCAAAAGTATGATCAGATCACCACCCAAGAATTTCTTTCTGAAGAGGTTTTGGAAACAAACTTGAATGAGGTACGAACCATTCTCAAAAAATTCAAAAACATGAAAGCACCAGGAGATGATGGGATTTTCTATATCCTCATCAAAAGACTTCCCGAAAACTCTTTAAATTTCTTGGTAAAAATTTTTAACAGATGCTTTGCACAAGCACTTTTCCCTACGAAATGGAAAAATGCCAAAGTCACTCCAATTTTAAAACCCGAAAAGAATCCAGCTGAGGCATCAAGTTATCGACCAATTAGTTTACTTTCCTCTATTAGCAAACTTTTTTAAAAGAATAATTCTTAATAGAATGATAACACATATTACTGAGAACTCAATTTTTGCAAATGAGCAGTTTGGTTTCGCCATGGGCATTCCACTACTCATCAGTTACTTAGAGTAACAAATATGATTCGAACTAATAAATCTGAAGGCTATTCGACTGGAGCTGCTCTTCTAGATATAGAAAAGGCATTCGACAGTGTTTGGCATAAAGGTTTAATAGCTGAAATGTCAAATTTCAGTTTTCCGCTTTACCTCACAAAAATGATACAAAGTTATTTAACTGACCGCACTCGCCAGGTTAACTATCTAAATGGTAAATCTAAAAGATTGCCTGTTAGAGCTGGTGTGCCTCAGGGGAGTATCTTGGGCCCAATCTTATATAACATTTTTACGTCTGATCTTCCTGATTTACCACCAGGTTGTGAGAAATCTCTGTTTTGTGACGATACAAGCATTTTCGCAAAAGGAAAAAGCCTTCGTGTTATATGCAGTCGGCTTCAACAAAGTTTAGATATATTTTCTTCATACTTACAAAAATGGAAGATTTCCCCTCATGCTTCAAAAACACAGTTAATTATTTTTCCTCATAAGCCAAGAGTTTCATTTCTCAAACCCACCCAAAACCACGTTATTAAGATGAACGGTGTGGTCTTAAATTGGTCTGATCAAGTTAAATACTTAGGGCTAATTTATGATAAGAATCTTACTTTCAAGGAGCACATTGAAAATATCCAGTCAAAGTGCAATAAGTATATCAAATGTTTATATCCTCTTATCAACAGGAATTCTAGACTTTGTCTCAAGAATAAACTGTTAATTTACAAACAAATATTTAGACCAACAATGTTGTACGCAGTTCCCATCTGGACAAGTTATTGTGCAACCAGGAAGAAAACACTTCAATGGATTCAGAAAAAACTTTTGAAAATGATTTTGAAGCGTTCTCTCTGGTTCAGCACGAACGAGCTACATAGGCTTACTAATGTAGAAACATTAGAAAATATGTCAAGCCAAATTATAAACAAATTTCGACAAAAATCGTTGCAATCCTCAATTGCAACGATTAGCTCACTTTATAGTCAGTAAGATAGTTTTAAGTTTATTTTAAGTTTATTTTAAGTTTATTTTAAGTTTCGTTTTATTCCTTTGTTTTTGCTTGACAAGTAGGTTTAATAATTTTCCTACAATTACATTATCTTAACTGCGAAAGCTAATAACATTCAATAATACTAAAAAGCGTACAAATATATATGATAGTGTTGAAATGTCACCATTTGTGGCAGAACACACAATACTAATTCTGAATAGATATTTTAGTACATAAATAAATCATTACAAACTCACCCCCCCCCCCCCCCCCCCCCCATAAAAAACCGGTTTTTCTCGACCTGAACCGGCAAGCTTGTCAGCAACTTCTTTGCCATGAATTCCAGAGTGTCCGGGAACCCAGCAGAGAGTGACTTTATTACTAATGGACGTTAGTTCAGTTTTGGTTAGCCAAGGATGGGAGGACGAATCAGAATTTAAAGTCTGCAGGCAACTGGCTGAATCGCTCAAGATGACAGTTTTTTTATTGGGGTCTAGGGATATTCCGGAGGCTTTCATTAGGGCGAAGGCCTCGGCACTGTAGATGCTAGAGATAGAGGGGAGAGAGGAACTTATATTCAAGTTAAAGGATTCAGAAAATATACCATAACCAACCTTGCCGTCGGCTACAGATCCGTCAGTATATATGTGGTGGTAGTTCTGATATTTGTCGGAAACTAATTGATGGAAGTGCTGTTGAAGTATGGAAGGGGTGTAACCCGCTTTTAAAGTGTTGAGAAGAGAGAGGTCTATGGAAGGGGAGGGTTGGTTCGAAGGTCGGTTTTTAGTTCTAGGTAATATAGCAATCGGTGGAAGATTAGAGTGGGTTGTAGATTGGAAAAGTTGTAAAGTTTTATTTACCAGGGGAACGTCGCTTTGACCGGTAATACTCAACCATCGAATGGATTTCCTGACAAGGCAAAAAAGAAGATAGTATTTGGAAGGCAGTTAACCACATTCTGCCATGATAGCAGATGTAGGGCTAGTGACGAAAGCACCTGAAGTAGAACGAATGGCGCGATTGTACAGCGGAAGGAGTCTCCCTAATACTGATTCACCTCCTCTACTGTAGAGTCCAACTCCATAGAAGATTTTAGGAAGCAGCCAAGCATTAACAAGTTTGAGCATAGTGGACCTATGGGCATAGGATCGAGATCCAATTACCATGATGACCCGCATTTTATTGATGGTATCCTTTTTAACAGCATTAGCATGCTCTTTAAAATTGAGACGTCTATCAAGATATACACCAAGAACTTTGAGTGTTGGCTTACTGGGGATAATTACTTGATTAGGTTTAATATCTCGAAGCTTACTTATACCTTTTCTATTGGAACTAATGTGAAGCAGTTGGGATTTTTCGGGAGAGATGGTAAAACCTATATCATCAGCCCAATGAGCTACGGTGTTAACCGCAGATTGTAGTCTATTACGGGCTAAGGATTTGAAAGGGTTGAAGGAAAGTCACAAAATATCATCGGCAAAAACAAAGATATTGATGTTGTTTGGAATGATTTTAAAAAGGGACTGCATACAAATGAGGAAAAGAGTAGGGGACAGTACTGAACCTTGGGGTATACCATTTTCTTGTTGTCTGGTTTCGGATTGTGTGTTCCCAATGAGAACCTTAAACTTTCTATTTTCCAGGAAATTTCGAATGAAGAGACCCATGCGGCCTTTAATGCCCCATTCTTCCAAGGATTTCAACATAGTGTAACGCCATGCACGATCGAAGGCTTTCGACAAGTCGAGCGAGACACAGTCACCATGCTGGCCCCGTTGAAGATGACTCTCAATAAGATTTTCCAGTTCAGTGAAATAATCATCGGTTCCTTTGTCTGGGCGAAAAGCAAACTGTCTGCTATCGAGAAGGTCTCTGGAAATGAGTTCTTTCAAGAGACGCCGGTTTACCATCTTCTCAAGTACTTTTCCAATACAGTTAACCAGGTTGATGGGTCTATAACTATCAGCCTCACTTCGATCTTTTCCAGATTTAGGAGTAGGAATCACTAGACCAATTTTCCAATCAGAAGGGATTTTTCCTTTGTCCCATATGTCGTTGTACAGAGATAAAAAAATTATTTTACCAGGGTAAGGTAGATTATTAAGGAGAGGGAATCTGATGTCGTCAGGTCCTGACGATGAGCCGTTAACTCTGCGTAAAGCCCATTCAAGTTCCGGAAAACTAAAATCTATATTGAATGGAAGGTCTAAGTTTGTTTCAAAACAAGGAGGTGAGGATTCTAATAATTTTTTCTTGGTTATGAACTTATGTTTGTAATTAGAGAACGAAGAAGCAAATATATTTTCAACTTCAGGGTTCCACCAATGCACTGACCTCTTCCCGGGTTTGCCACTGGTTCTGGGGATATGACTTTGAGCTACTTCAAGTATGGTGGAAGTGAAAGATTCAGGAGAGGAGGGAGGATTATTAGAAAAGCGAATGGTTATTTCACGTTGAAAATTAGACCAATCAGCCAACTCATATTTCCACCTCGGGCGAACTGCAGAGATAGGACAAGGACGGTTGAGAGTGACTATGATAGGTACATGATCGCTGCCACAAGAATCATCGTGAACTTTCCATGATAATCGGTTTAATAGGCTCCATGATACGACAAATAGATCTAATTAATTCTCAGTGGACAACCTTGATGACTTCCGGAATGGTGGTGAACTCGATAGTTAGGACCACCGTAGGAAGTTTTTACTTCTATCCATCTACGAGCCCAGTGAATCGTTTGGCAGCAATAACTACTTGGCTTTTAAACTCTTCCACTAATTCAGTTTCGCTCATCTTTACGATTTCACGACAGGTAATAACACAGCGTCTCTTATTTAGTGTTGGGTGTAAAATCACAAAGACGGCCACGCTCGGTTGGCCCACATCTTGTTTCAGTTCTTTTAATGCAAGATGTTTTCGCACTTGTTCCGGATTCCGTACCCGCAATACAAATTGTTTTTCCATCATTCTCCGTAGTTGCTCCTTCAGTCTCACCAACGCAGGCTTCCAGACATTTTCCGACCAAGAAGAGGTTTAGTTCTGTTCTGTCGTCAGCTTCCAGTTGCAGAATGTTTAGTTGACCAAATTTAGTATTATACATCCACTGAGGCACAGTTCCAATCTCAGGAAATTGGCTACCTGGATCCCACCCAGAGCAGTACGCCGCCGCCACCATCAGTTGTGTTCTCTTTTTGCACTTCCTATTCGCTGTATGTAGTCTGTTACTTTTCTATTCAAGAAATATACAGCGATGGTTGAGAAAATCACAAAATATTGCAGGTAAATGCTACACTAGCAAAATAACTTTGACGAGCAATCCGAAAAACTAGCCTGTATCGCTTGAATGCCAAGCATCGACTGATGAGCGGCTTCGACTAAAACAGGCTCTTATATAGGGATGAAAATAGGAATGAATCATTTTTCGTACGTTGTGGAATGATATAACTGGAAAAATATGTGTGACTCAATTATTTCCAGTTACACCATTCTACAACGTTCGAAAAAAAAATACATCTCATTCATTCTGGCTCATAGCGATCATTTGATAAGCTCCACCCCTTTTTTCAGTTTCTAAAGTTTTTCCTCAGTTTCGTAGCACGGAAGTACAAAAATGATTTCTTGTGGACATTCTGTCGAGCCGGACCGATAGCACTCTCATTGAAGCAACAAAATAACATGTTTTGTGTCGTGTTGCGCAGCTTGGTTGAAGAAAATGTTCCCGTCCCCGTGTCGCATGGAAGCAGATTATTGCGTGTTTGATACTGCCGACAGTAGACATTAGTATGAAGGTGGAAATTCTGCTGTTATGTATAGCAATAACCGTCTTCTTCAAGACGTTACATCCTTGTTAATGGAGTGTTATGAATTTTCTAAAACGGACTCAGCATCGTGAGCAAAACTTGCCGAACTTTTCTGTTTGAAATCGAATTTTTTTTCGCATATACCGCTTGTGGTGCACAGTATTAATGAATCGTAATGTACATCACACTGCTGTGCAATTGCAGCAGCCTTAAACTGCAATCAAAGTTGCAATTTAGTATTGACCATTCATTATGCTTATCCAAATACATATAGTAACCTTGAAAAAGGCTGGTTGCTGCAGCTGCAAATTTCTTTCAATTATAGCATTAATGGTTCATGGTCCAGATAGCGTGCGATATCCGCTCTGACATAGATTTTCCGCACGTTGTGGAATGGGATAACTGGAAAAATATGTGTGACTTAATTATTTCCAGTTATACCGTTCTACAACGTTCGAAAAAAAATACATCTCTTCATTCTGGCCTTAGAGCGATCATTTGAAAAGCTCCATCTCTTTTTTCAGTTTCTAAAGTTTTTCCTCAGTTTCGTAGCACGGATGTACAAAAATGATTTCTTGTGGACATTCTGTCGAGCCAGACCGATAGCACTCTCATTGAAGCAACAAAATAACATGTTTTGTGTCGTGTTGCACAGCTTGGTTGAAGAAAATGTTCCCGTCTCCGTGTCGCATGAAAGCAGATTATTGCGTGTTTGACATTGCCGATGGTAGACATGAGTATGAAGGTCAAAATTCTGCTGAGGTATCAAAATATAACCGTTTCAATTTAAGACGCAACAGCGTAAGTTCTGCATTTCTGTTATCTGCTGCCATCCAGCACGAGAACAAGTATAAATTATAACCGGTCCTTCTCAGGCCACCAACACGTTCTTGAGGCAATGTTAAATTTTCCTCGCTTGCAAATGCTGAAATTCGCGGTTTTCCGTCTGTTACTCACGATGAAAAATTTTAACTACTTCAACCACATAGTTGAAGAGCATCAAAAGGTGCTATTATATTTCACGACAGTTACAACACTGGCAAGTTTGTTTAGTTATCATCATTCCGGATAACCATTCGCCGATGATTCTAGATCTCTTTTCTCTAGTAGAATTGCCTGCCATTTCCAATAATTCTGCAGCTACCGAAAACTCCATAACAGCCGCCAAATAGAAAGGTGCTTAAGTATCAACGCGCCCAGAACGATCAGCCAGAAATTGAAACCCGGCTTTTCTTTCTTCTTCACGATCAGCAACCAACGTCCGTGTGGTATCAGCACAATCATGGAATGAATTATACATAAAACACAAAGCGCGCATTCTTAGTCAACTAGGTATATTCTGTCGACCTTGTTAGGGAAAGAAGCATTGTGCGACCAATCAGATGTCGACATTTGCGTTTCGACAAGGCTTGACAATTTTCAATAGTACAATCGTTCGAACAATCAGATTACAACTTTTTGCATTTGGACGGGTGCTTGGTTGATTTTCCAATCGATTACTGCAAAAATGACAGAAATCGGTTGGAAACTGACTGAGCTTAAAACGGTTGAAAATGGACAATTTTTGTGACGCTCTCGATGTTTTTGGTTTTTGAAATTGAATCCCTGTAATGAAAATGGTCCCCTGTATATGATGCCGTAAGACGTAATTCTACGTCAAAAATTATAGAAAATAGTCAAAAAGATTTTGTTTTAATTAAAATTATTCAAATATTGTGGCAAATCTAGTTGGGCGCCATTTGTAACTCGGGACGGTTTGGACCGGAGCCTGACTTGGGGATTTGCGGGTGGCTAAAATGCGCCACTCTCTTTCGAGAGACCACCCACCTTTGTTTTTCTTGCCCAGCTAATTAGACCCTCCTTATTTCGGGCGGGTTGAACCCTACCGGAAACGACGGTTCAACCTTACCGGAAACGACCTTGATATTCCATCAAACCTTAAAGAGAACTACCAGGGATGACGAACCAACAGCACGATGAAATCGGTTTGGCCAAATAGATTCTACTGGCCGACTATCATCACTGGGAAGATTTCTCGCTTCTACTGACTTAGAACGCTTCAGACTTGAAGCCAACCTCGCTCGCTTTTCCAAGGCAAAGCGATTAGAATAAAATAAACCAAAAAATATCTGAACGTGAAATTGCCTCAAACCAGAAAAATAGTTAAGATAGATTGCGATTGAAAAACTATATATTATAGCGGCATTGTTATTTAGTTTTTATTAGATACGCAAAATTACATTATCATTTTTCCATTGCGTGGTTCGAACCTCTTTGTTTTCTTAGCTTATAATCATCATTTCAGTGCTTTATCTACCTCGGCTATCGCCGCTATCGATTTGATGCTTTCCCAGAGCGCTATACAAACTCATTACTATCTATCTACTAAGCTTTTAAACGTGCGTGCGGAGACTGCAGCGATCACATCGCTGACCTAGCTAGGATTTCGATTGGTCAGTTTTATCGGTTGAGCAAACGGCAAAAAAGAGTAGCCGTGCTATTTAAGCATTCTCCACGTGGCTTGAGTTAAGATCGGTCCATTTAGTCGAAGCGGTACAAAAAAAACTAACCGACGACGACGGGTCTCGAACCCAGACGGGCCTCGAACCCTAGAGCTTTTTAGCTTTCGAATGAGGGGAGTTAACGGTACGATCTACCCTCTCTACCACCGGATGATGTGGGTGGAGTTTAGTATTTCGATTATCGATCATGCGCATGAATAAATAATAAGGAACGTACTCACAACCATGGATTCTTTTACGCGCTTGGATTCCTCCTGTAGATTCTGCTGGTCTAGCCAGTTAAACGGTGATGACACTTCGGCGTGCTGCCCCCTGCCTAGCGCGTTGATGACGATCAGCGCTCTTCCGGCCGCGTGGTAGCTAATCGGGAACTTGTCCTTAGAAAAACGGGATCTCAGGGTCTGAAGCGGGTCCAAACGTAGAGTTGGCGGTGCGTCGGGAAGCTCCAGCGATGAACCTACACCACAAGCACGCATATTACAGATTTACGATTTTGCACATCGTTATCTTTAAGTTTAAAATTTATTACCTTTGATACGGTTGCTGCACGCACGATATTTATCACGCATTCACTATATCTACTCTGGGAACTACTAACTACTCTGGGAAAAGAATCTGTTATTAGTATTTCCCTAATATGAAGCTTTTTCACGTGGTTTGGATACCTTTTCAACCACACCGCAGCGTACTAAAGAAAGACCGCTCCAACTTCTTACACGATCCAAGAACAACTGATCGAGAAAGCTAAGGTTCCCTCAGATAAGAGTATGGTCCTAGAAATCATCGTGACCGGAACTACGTAATAATTCACGAAATTATCACGAAAGTTCCACCCGATCTCATTGGTGACGGGAGCCACCCCCCTAAAGAAGCCCCAAGGTATTGATTTCCAACCTCCAAAGCTCGGGTATGACCGAACCGCTTCTCTTTGGAATCTCGAAGAAGTTCTGTCTCCTTAATTCTCATTGCTGCGAAAGGGGCGTCTCTGCTCCCCTTAATTTCACCGTCGAACCAACCTGTCTGCGAGTTACAGTGGGCCCAAAGCTTAATCAAACTTTCAAACGCTCTGCGCGAGATAGCCAAAGATGCACACTCACTCTCTTGTTAAGGTGAGAACGAAAAGAAGAAAGCTTTAATATTGAGCGAGCCAAATATACAAGGGGTTGCTCAATGTTATTTTTTTTTTTTATTCTCGCTTATTTTCCGTCGGTCTATTTCCGCCACTGTTGTGGCCAATTACCGACGCCCAGGGAGGCGACTCCACACCCAGGTCCCTAATTCACGACCCGTTTATTAACGGACCGGCGCCAACGGCTTTACTTCCTCATGCGATGAAAGGCGTGATCCCAGAGATTTTTCGCCTCAGAAAATCTCCCGGTGTCGGCTAGGATTGAATCTAGACCAGTTGGGTTGGTTGTGAGTGGATCACGCCACCCCACAACCATCGACACCTATGTCGGCGGTGGGATTCGAACCCAGGCGTCGAGCGTGGTTGGCGGAGACGTTACCAACCACACTAGGCCCCCGCTTCTGCTCAATGTTATATTTTTATTTGTAATTGTTAATTAATAAATAACCAAATTATGGTAATGCTACAGCCTGACTTGTGGAAATGTCAAGGATTGGTTAATCGTTTTGGGACTTGTGGGAATCTTGATTGGTTTGTTAAGGTTCTATCTTGGGAAGGTTTGCTTGTGGGAAACGAAGTGAAACACACAAGCTTGGAAAGCACACAGTTCTTGGAAACATATGAGAAAAAAAGGTTTCTGTGGATTTCTTTACTAATTTATGATCTTGGGAAAGTTATTTGGAAGTTGTGGGAAATTCCTATCTGGAGTATATCATACCAACCTTGCTGGAAGGAAGAAGTAAAGAGATACTTGTTTTGTCGGCGCTTGTGCACAAGCTTGAGCACAATGGAAGTAGATTCCTTAGTTCTCGATCTTCCGTCTTCCAAACCTTCTGACCTAGCCCCTTCTGTTACTCCCTTCCCTGTCCATTCTTGAGTCCGCGGCGCAGTGGTTTTGTCTTATGATAACCGCTCCTCATTGATCTATAATCTTTGCGATGACTTCGACATGACACGTGTTTCAAAACCTCCAGCACGTCCAAGTACTTTGGATCAATCCCTCTGTTCAACGTCATTACGGTTGGGTTGCACATGTAAGGTATTCCTTGATCCTCACGGTAGCGATTATTTGCCTAGTCTAATTTCAATTACTAACGGGGCAACTTGCACGCGACCAATTTATATTCCGTATGACCTTATACAGAATTGGAAGTTATACGAGGAAATGGTTTCAGAAGCTGTCGATTCAACTTCATCCGCCATTTGAAATATACAACCCCTTGCGGGCTTTATTCTCGACGCCGCGTTGCAATCCCAAAGGAAGAAACATCCCGGCGTAACGATCAAAGAATGGCCTCCCACTCCGTGGTGAGACAAAGTGCTGCGATGTCTACACGCAAAAATCCGACTTTTATGGCTTTTCAGAGGAAAGGTATACTATATACGGTATTCGGAGCTTGATACCAAGTTTAAAAGTTTGGCTAAGCCAAAGAAACGTGAGTATTGGCATCGGTTTGTAAACGAGACGTCGAGGGAGATATCCATGAACACTCTTTGGAAGAATGGAGTAATTGCGTAACTGTCAACGAGAGCGAATGGTCCTTAAGTCGGTGGATATTTGTTTTTGCCAGGAAAGTATGTCCAGAACCTGTTCCTGGACAAATCATTGTTCGCGATGTGTCTCCGGGCCACGACGCGATAGAATCACCTTTCACGATGGCAGAGTTTTCAGTTGCCTTTCTGTCCTGTAACAATAACGCGCCTGGGTTAGATAGAATCAAATTCAACTGGTTGAAGAATCTACCCGGCAATGTCAAGAGGCACTTATTGAATTGTTCCTGGAGCAAAACATGTACCGCAGGATTGGAGGCAAGTGAAGGTGATCGCCATCCAAAAACCAGGAACACCAGCTTCTGATTACAACTCCTATAGACCGCTTGCAATGCTATCCTGTATCCGGGAATTGGTGGAAAAATGATACTTGTCTGCTTGGGCTTTACAGCTTGGTATCGAATTCTCTCCGGAGAAGACTGAGATAGAAGTTTTTTCTAGGAAGCATGAACCAGCTCAGCTTCAAACACAATTAATGGGTAAAACGATTTCTCAGGTTTTGGTACACAAGTATATTAATGACAGGGTCGACTTCAAAAGGCACCTGGGATTGTCACATTAGGTATCTGATGAAAAAATGCCAACAAAGAGTAAATTTTCTTCGTACAATAACCGGATCGTGGCCGGTAGCTCACCCAGGAAATCTTTTAAGGCTTTACCAAACAACGATATTGTCTGTAACAGAGTACGGGTGTTTCTGCTTCCGCTCCGCAGCAAACGCATATTCGATCAAACTGGAGCGAATGCAATATCGTTATTCGTGCGTATGCCTTAGGTTGCATGCAGTCGACCCATACGATGAGTTTGGAGCTGGAGTTCCACCATTAAAAAACCGCGTCTGAAGCCTGTCTTCTCGTATTCTTTTCAAACGTGAGGTCTTGAACCGTCCAGTGATTGAAAATTTTGAAAGGTAAATCTTACCTAATTCTCAAACCAATTTTATTATATTGTATTTCAATCACATGTCACAAAAAGTTGAAGAGGTTGTTTATTGACACGCCGCGGAGTTAACGTAGAATACGACAGCCTATCTTATGTCAATGTACCTCTTGGAATAGATTTGGGAATACACTCAATTGGGGTTAATAAGTTTAACAATCTTTCTGCTACAGATGACGTTTACCTCTGTAGCCGGCACCGGTAACAACAGCAGAAGCTATGTTGTTTTGAGTCTGTCTTTTGTATAAAGTTGCTCTAAGATATCTCAATTCAGGCAGTGGCTACGAAGAGACTATAGACGAGGGCAAATAGTGCAATACCCATCTATAGTATAACAGTTCAAATAACAATTTTCTGAATTTTACGATAGCGTAGATAATTTTACAACTGATTGCTGCAAAGAGTGAGACTAAAGGGAAAAATTATGTGATTCAGGCTCACTAGCTCAAAAACCCTTCAGATAAACTTTTAGGCTTTACTTTACTTTACCTTCAAGGCGACAGACCGATTATTGATCCAGTGCCGAATCCAGAATACGTCGCCATGTCCCTCGGTCTTGGGCTGCTATCCTCCAATCGCCCCTAACACCTATTTCGCGTGCAACGAGTGCGGGGTCTACCCCGAAGTCGACGGCCTCTATTGGGATTCCTGCTAAATATAGCCTTCGCTTGACGCTCATCCGGCATTCTTGCTACATGCCCAGCCCACTGAAGCCTGCCGTGTTTTATCCGCTTGACTATATCCACCGATTTGTATGCCTGGTACACTTCATGGTTCATGCGTCTGCGCCAAACACCATTTTCTAGTTCGCCGCCAAGGATTGAACGCAAAATCCCACGCTCAAAAACACCAAGAGCTCGCCGATCAGCCTCTTTAAGTGTCCATGATTCATGGCCGTAGAGATCCACCGGATGAATCAGTGTTTTATAGAGTGCAAGTTTAGTACGGATTTGCAGACTGCGGGACCTTAGCTGTCTACTTAATCCGTAAAAGGCCCTGTTTGCAGCTGCTATCCGCCATTTTATCTCACGGCTAACCTCGTTGTCACATGTCACTAATGTTCCCAGGTAAATAAATTCGTCGACTACATCAAATGTTTCCCCATCTAGCACCACCGCAGCACCAACCTCCGACGGGCTAGCTCGCACTCTGCCAGCCACCATATATTTCATTTTGGCAGTTTATGACAAGCCCTTATCTCGCAGCTTCCCTCCTGAGAGGTCCGAAGGCCTCTTCCACAGCTCTACGGTTGATACCAATGATGTCGTATCGTCCGCAAAACCGAGAAGCATGTGCGACTTCGTAATGATGGTGCCGGTTCTCTGCACACCAGCCCTCCGTATAGTACCTTCCAATGCGATGTTGAACAATAAGCTCGACAGCCCGTTACCCTGCTTCAAACCATCTAACGTCACGAACGAGTCCGATATCTCACCGGCTATCCTGACGCTTGATGTAGAACCTTCAAGGGTGGCATGTATCAGCCTAATCAGCTTTGTTGGGAAGCCATGTTCGATCATAATCTGCCATAACTCATTTCTCTTACTTTTAGGCTTAACTGAAGTCAAAAAGGTTAATTGTGTTTGTCACTGCCATTTATTGACAACTGAATAATTTTTTTTCAACAATGCAAATTTTTTATTTATTTCTGAATTGTAAAGATAATTGAATTCAATATGAGGTGATTTATTCTCAATTGTAAATGAAAACTTTAATCGCTATACTACTAGACACACGCTATATAGCTAGCCACGCACGCTATATAGCAAGCCACTGTGACATGTGCATTCCACATGTCATTTTTTCAGTACTCCAAAATAGTACCTCCTCAGTTTGGGAACATGCTGAGTAATTTATTGTCGACCGACATTGAACCTTCAGTTCAATGCCTGCTCAAAATTGTCAGCGTTTGCCGCGACGAAAGAAAGTGTCGCATTACAAACGACTGAACCTCGTTGTTACCATACGTACAGCGACGGCTTTTCGAGTTGCTATCTCTGTCCCTTTCGCATGCACACCGATCATGGATAAATGATCGATGTACATAGCACATAGATTACGAATACATAGAACGGTGGCTTCAAGCGTCTCCAGCAGGAGACCTGTAACAATATTCAGGAAAATAAAATATTCATTCTAACAGAAAACCTCAAACAGTTTACATCTGTTTTCATGGCGACCGTGACAAGTATCCGGGCCAGCATAAGCATAGCGAAAGTTCCGCGAATGTGAATTAAGCGTTTAGCGATTAACTATATAACCAGTGTAACCCACTATTTAGCGGTAGCGAAAAACCTAGCCATATTAGTTTTTCGTGATGATAAGTGCCCGTTTTTAATCCATCACGCTGTGCAGTTGTGAGCCAAAAGTAACGATGTTAATGTGCTAATAATCAGACCTAAATAAAACTATAAAAATGGGCAAGTCCCATTCAAAGGCAGTTACTAACAACGGAGATCCACAGGTAAACGTACAGAACACCTTGGATCTTCATAGTGATTACCACACAGATCATGGAATAAAAATAACGTTGATCTTGTGCATAGTAGGAGTGCAGCTGGTAATAAAACTTTACCAGCTGTACCAGCGCCACTCTCGAGCGCAAGCGTTAAAAATCTCCAGATCGGTGGCGAACATTAACCAAGTATAAAGAAACGAAAAAGTGGAAGAGGTTGTTTATAAGACACGACCGCAGAGGTACGTAGAATACGACAGCCTGTCTTATGTCAATGCATTTCTTGGAACAGGTTTGGGAATACACTCAATTCGGGTTAATTAATTTAACAGTCTCTTTGCTCCAGATGACGTTAACCTCTGTAGCCGGCACGGCGGTTTCACTTGCTGCCGTATCCAAAACAAGAATGAAATTGAATTGTTTTGTGGCTGTCTTTTGTATCAAGTTGCACTAAGATATCGTAACTGAGGCAGTGGCTACGAAGAAGCTATAGACAAGGGCAAATAGTGCATTCTCCATCTATGATATAACAGTTCAAATAACAATTTTCTGCATTTTACGATAGCGTAGATAATTTTACAACTGATTGCTGCAATTAGTAAGACTTGCGCGAAAAATTATGTGATTCAGGCTCACTAGCTCAGAAATTCTTCAGATAAACTTTTAAGTTAATTGTGTTTGTCAATGTCATTTATTGACAAGGGGATATTTTTTCAACATAGCAAATTTTTTATTTAGTTTTGGATGTTTTACAGTGATAATTAAATTCTACATGAGGTGATTTATTAGCAATTATGTATATATGAACATTTCAATCGCTATACTGCTAGCCACACACGCTATATAGCAAGCCACACATGCTATAAACTATATTGCATATATAGCTAGCCACGTACGCTATATAGCAAGCCACACAAGCTATACACGGTGACAAAAAAGTCCGGTCACACTTTTTTGGGGTCGCCTGTAGCCTACACGTTGCATCTCTCTGGTGCCATCTATATGTCTAATGGAAGGGTTAACTTTGCTCCCCAAAGTGGCAGAGTTTCGTTTCTGTGCAGTTTGTTTACATTGAGTTGTGAGCCATGGCAGAGTTAAGAGCAGCTGTTATCGCTGAATATGTGAAAGGGTACAAACCCGGACACATATTCAAACACCTAAAACCGTTTGGAATCAACTGGAAATTCGTGTACCGGACCATAAATCGGTACCTAGAGACCGGAGGCACCGAGGACAAGGCACGATCTGGACGACCAAGGTCTGTGAGAACTCCAAGGCTGAAAAAGATAATACGAGACCGGATTCGCCGGAATCCCGCCCAATCTGCACGGAAGCTGGTCAGGAACCTTAAAATGAACCGAGAATCAATCCGCCTGCTTCTGCGCAAGGATTTAAAACTTACACCGTACAAAAAACAGGTGGTTCATGGGGTTACCAAAGCTACAACACAACACGACAAGAGGGACCAACGGTCGCGGGAGTTGCTCGGTTGGTGCGCAGATGACGAGATAATTTTTTTGGACGAGAAGCTGTTCGTTTTGGAGCAAACAGTCAATCGCCAAAATGATCGAGTTTGGAGTGTGAGCCTCCGGCAAGCTCCTGCGGACAAGCTGAACGTTTCCCGGTTCCAAAATAAGACGTCAGTGATGGTTTGGGGAGCCATTTGCAAGAAAGGTAAACTGCCTCTTATTTTCATCGATAAAGGGGTCAAAATCAACGCAGCGTACTACCTGGACACGGTTTTGAATAAAAATGTTCTGCCTCAAGCTGAACTATTGTTTGAAGACGATTACTACTGCTTCCAGCAAGATGGCGCCCCATCCCACACCGCAAAGGTTGTTCAGGCGTGGAGTGAGGAAAACTTGACCGATTTCATTTCGAAGAATGAATGGCCTCCGTCGTCTCCGGATCTGGATCTGGATTTTCAATATTACAATAGTTTGAACAATCAGATTAAAATTTTCTGCATTTGGATGGGTGCTTAAATAATTTTCCAATCGATTGCTGCAAAAATGACAGAAATCGGTTGGAAACTGACTGGGTTTAAAACGTTTGAAATTGGACAATTTTTGTGACGCTTGTTTTCGGTTTTGAAATTGGATCCCTGTATTGAAATTGGGTCCCTGTAATTGTTGCCGTAAGACGTATTCTACGTCAAAAAAATGGTTAAGAACAAATAAAATGAACCTATGAACAGGGCTCCTGATTCCTGCATTGAATCTTCATTCGCTTCGTGAACCGTTCGCTGTGGACTAATGTCAATGTAACACGAACGCATACTTCATCGGGCGCGTACATGTGTTTGGATGAACTGAAACGATCGATTCGTGTCTTTCCCTTTTCCTGCTGTTTCTCATTATTTGCCGATTGGATACGGTTCAAAATCACATCGATGCAACTCAGTAAATGTTTGTATCGGTTCACCGTGGCATTGATAGAGTCATCATGGCAAATCAAATCGGGACGAAGACAAAATAGCATTCGTCCCGAAGCGATCGTTCATACATTCGATGATGCTATGAGATGAGGCAACAGGCCATATGAATAAAAGTGCAAGCTTTAGGCTGATGTTACTGAAAGAGAAGCGGTGCAATTCTTGTCTTTCCTCACGTGGGGAATATTATCAACAATTAGGAGATATATAAAAACGCTTCGCTTTAAGTATGACATTATCCTTACTCATCCTGCGCCAATCTTATTGGAGAAGCAGAGTAGACTTTATGATTCGTACGGCCTAATGGGCCATTGGGGACGAAGAATGAATTACAAAATAGCGTATATGTGCTAATACGTGTGATGTTTTCCATTTAATTTATGATAAATGAATGCTTACTAATCACTTAAAAAAAGGTAGTTTGTTTGCTTTTGACGTTGACTAACGTCTATATCGAAGTTAGGCCACTGAATTTGAAAATCTAGTAATTCAACCAGGGAAAACCAGAGAAAAGTGGTCAGGTTTTGAGCGCTTATTTTGCAGTCATCTATAATCAGGTTTTCGAGGTTTTGGCATCAATCGATCAGAAATTCTTTTACGGTTAAATTTTTGTAACAAAAACAAACTATTGTTTGAGATACACTATTGAAAAATTGGTAATTAATATCGATTGTCTAAATCATACCGCGCAGCCAATCACTACCTCTCTTCTCAAGCACAGTCGACACTAACGGATACAATCGATCTGACTTTGTTGTTATTGTTGTTGTCACTTTCTGTTTCCGATATTTATGCTGCTGCTAGCGGAAAAAACCTTGCAAATATGCATCTTTTTGTTGGTGTTAATTTTAAGACAGCGGCCGGCGCCCCATCATTCTGATTCCAAAACCGCATCAGTGACATGCGGACGCTAGGTGATAGCAGCTGAAAGGAGGAAATACAAAATAGTACCGGTCATCTCGTGCCGGTTTCACCCGTTATGCTGGTGGCTTTTAGTAGTAAATGGCTACTGCAAAACACTTAAATGGCTGGAATTCTCGACGGACTAACCAGGAAACTATAATCGGCAACTGGCCTTGCAAAAATGCATGTTTGTGTTGGTGTTAATATGACGACAGCGGCCGGCGCAGCTTTCAAGAAACATTTGTCTCTACCATTCCATCATCTATGTAGCCCCTCCTTCTTTCTAATTATCTGACGAAGCCTTGGTATAAAACGTATCGTTCGAACATTTCACCCCATCAGTTTCATTATTAAACCGTACCGGATACATACGGACGCTCGGTGTTAGCAGCTGAAAGGAGGAAAGACAAAATAGTACCGGTCATCTCGTGCCGGTTTCACCCGTTATGCTGGTGGCTGTTAGTAATAAATGGCTACTGCAAAATACTAAAATGGCTGGAATTCTGGACGGACTAACCAGTAAACGAGAATAATCGGCAACTGGTACCTTTTGGTGCCTCGAAATTTCATTACAGAAGTTTTGTAAAAGAAGCGTTGCAATTCCCTCTACTATTTGCTTCAATGGAATATTTTTTTTTTTATAAGAATACGGTAGTCAACGTCATGCGGTCGTGTCTTGAATACCACCCTCCTACTTTTTTTCATTTCAGGTGTCTCAAAGTGTCAATTCATAACCAGTTATTCATAAATTGATTAAATGAATCAAAAAAAAGTTTGTTTTAGCATATGTGTCAAAATCGAATGGCTATGCTGAATTGTTAAATCATATTTTTTTAGTTTTCCTGTCTTTCCTTAAACTAATTTAGCTTATACTTGGCGGTTGTAACGTAAACGTATATAAAACATATCTAAATTGACGATGAGGATGGCCGGATGCGGTTCATCAGCTGTAGCCAAAGCAGTGTTCAGAACCATAACATGCCTTTTATTACTCGTGTGGTCATATCAAGCGGATACTTTTGAATTATTGAACCAAAGCTTGATAAAACACCACTAACGATTTTGAATCCAAAAAGTATACTATCTAGTATCTAGGCCCTCAAAGACCGCTTAAGAGGTATCACAAATAGAAAAAACGTTCGTTATTGGCAACATACAAAATATGGGCGAGTTGCCAACGAGTTTGTTTTGGTAAAATCGAACGGGGTCTGTATTGGAATAATAACCAGGGTCAGAGAAAAGTTGTTAAGGTATGGCTTTTTAAAAATCGTTCAAAATTTTCATTCAAAAATATCGAGAAATAATGATTTTTGTGTGAAACTACACTGACACTGATTTAAAAGTATAAATTGATTGAACTACATTTTTTTAGAAAGACAATGTAGCCGCCTAAAACTTTTCTGAAATAAGCAAAAACTGGGTGTATGTTTTAGAAGGTTGTA
The DNA here is from genome assembly GCF_029784165.1 of Wyeomyia smithii. Classification (NCBI taxonomy): domain Eukaryota; kingdom Metazoa; phylum Arthropoda; class Insecta; order Diptera; family Culicidae; genus Wyeomyia; species Wyeomyia smithii. The sequence goes on from NC_073694.1 coordinate 111,745,093, forward strand.
ACTCGAAAACATAAATTTGTACTTAAATTGAGTCTTGACTAATTGTAGAAAATTGATATCTAGACTCTAAATATATATATATATATATATATATATATATATATATATATATATATATATATATATATATATATATATTTATATATATATATATATATATATATATATATATATATATATATATATATATATTTATATATATATGTATATATATATATATATATATATATATATATATATATATATATATATATATATATATTATATATATATATATATATATATATATATATATATATATGTATATATATATATATATATATATATATATATATATATATATATATATATATATATATATATATATATATATATATATATATATATATATATATATATATATATATATATATATATATATATATATATATATATATATATATATATATATATATATATATATATTTAGAGTCTAGATATCAATTTTCTACAATTAGTCAAGACTCAATTTAAGTACAAATTTATGTTTTCGAGTTACAACCTTCTAAAACATACACCCAGTTTTTGCTTATTTCAGAAAAGTTTTAGGCGGCTACATTGTCTTTCTAAAAAAATGTAGTTCAATCAATTTATACTTTTAAATCAGTGTCAGTGTAGTTTCACACAAAAATCATTATTTCTCGATATTTTTGAATGAAAATTTTGAACGATTTTTAAAAAGCCATACCTTAACAACGTTTCTCTGACCCTGGTTATTATTCCAATTATATTATTCCAATATATATATATATATATATATATATATATATATATATATATATATATATATATATATATATATATATATATATATATATATATATATATATATATATATATATATATATATATATATATATATATATATATATATATATATATATATATATATATATATATATATATATATATATATATATATATATAGATAAATATATATATATATATATATATATATATATATATATATATATATATATATATATATATATATATATATATATATATCTACTATATAAAAATTGAATTCCGTAACGCTTGATCTTATTGATATTATTCCCTCCGTCTCTGTGGTGTACAGTAATCATAATCATTTGAAATCGTTCTAAATCAGAAAAATAAGCGGTGACATAAAGGTTTTTTAACCGGAAAATGTTCGCTGATGTTCAGACATCAGTTTTTTCAAGCATCTAACTGCTGCAAGCATATTAGCGCCATTGTCGTGTCTCACCGCCAAAAGTTGTTTGTAATCGAGCCCAAATCTTTTCATTTCTATTTCAATCACGTTTTTTAAATTCTGTCTGGTTTGCCTTTCTTCCATTTCATGTGCAGCTATATCAATAAAGATTATACTAGGTTATGCAGTTTCAATTAAAATGGAAATAGAAATTTATGTTTATAATCTTATATATGTATATATAAATAGTTATATTTATATTTATATTTTTATTTATATTTATATTTATATTTATATTTATATTTATATTCATATTTATATTTATATTTATATTTATATTTATATTTATATTTATATTTATATTTATATTTATATTTATATTTATATTTATATTTATATTTATATTTATATTAATATTTATATTTATATTTATATTTATATTTATATTTATATTTATATTTATATTATATTTATATTTATATTTATATTTATATTTATATTTATATTTATATTTATATTTATATTTATATTTATATTTATATTATATTATATTATATTTATATTTATATTTATATTTATATTTATATTTATATTTATATTTATATTTATATTTATATTTATATTTATATTTATATTTATATTTATATTTATATTTATATTTATATTTATATTTATATTTATATTTATATTTATATTTATATTTATATTTATATTTATATTTATATTTATATTTATATTTATATATATATTTATAGTTATATTTATATTTATATTTATATTTATATTTATATTTATATTTATATTTATATTTATACTTATATTTATATTTATATTTATATTTATATTTATATTTATATTTATATTTATATTTATATTTATATTTATATTTATATTTATATTTATATTTATATTTATATTTATATTTATATTTATATTTATATTTATATTTATATTTATATTTATATTTATATTTATATTTATATTTATATTTATATTTATATTTATATTTATATTTATATTTATATTTATATTTATATTTATATTTATATTTATATTTATATTTATATTTATATTTATATTTATATTTATATTTATATTTATATTTATATTTATATTTATATTTATATTTATATTTATATTTATATTTATATTTATATTTATATTTATATTTATATTTATATTTATATTTATATTTATATTTATATTTATATTTATATTTATATTTATATTTATATTTATATTTATATTTATATTTATATTTATATTAATATTTATATTTATATTTATATTTATATTTATATTTATATTTATATTTATATTTATATTTATATTTATATTTATATTTATATTTATATTTATATTTATATTTATATTTATATTTATATTTATATTTATATTTATATTTATATTTATATTTATATTTATATTTATATTTATATTTATATTATATTTATATTTATATTTATATTTATATTTATATTTATATTTATATTTATATTTATATTTATATTTATATTTATATTTATATTTATATTTATATATATATATTTATATTTATATTTATATTTATATTTATATTTATATTTATATTTATATTTATATTTATATTATATTTATATTTATATTCATATTCATATTTATATTTATATTTATATTTATATTTATATTTATATTTATATTTATATTTATATTTATATTTATATTTATATTTATATTTATATTTATATTTATATTTATATTTATATTTATATTTATATTTATATTTATATTTATATTTATATTTATATTTATATTTATATTTATATTTATATTTATATTTATATTTGTATTTATATTTTTATTTATATTATATTTATATTTATATTATATTTATATTTATATTTATATTTATATTTATATTTATATTTATATTTATATTTATATTTATATTTATATTTATATTTATATTTATATTTATATTTATTTATATTTATATTTATATTTATATTTATATTTATATTTATATTTATATTTATATTTATATTTATATTTATATTTATATTTATATTTATATTTATATTTATATTTATTTATATTTATATTTATATTTATATTTATATTTATATTTATATTTATATTTATATTTATATTTATATTTATATTTATATTTATATTTATATTTATATTTATATTTATATTTATATTTATATTTATATTTATATTTATATTTATATTTATATTTATATTTATATTTATATTTATATTTATATTTATATTTATATTTATATTTATATTTATATTTATATTTATATTTATATTATATTTATATTTATATTTATATTTATATTTATATTTATATTTATATTATATTTATATTTATATTTATATTTATATTTATATTTATATTTATATTTATATTTATATTTATATTTATATTTATATTTATATTTATATTTATATTTATATTTATATTTATATTTATATTTATATTTATATTTATATTTATATTTATATTTATATTTATATTTATATTTATATTTATATTTATATTTATATTTATATTTATATTTATATTTATATTTATATTTATATTTATATTTATATTTATATTTATATTTATATTTATATTTATATTATATTTATATTTATATTTATATTTATATTTATATTTATATTTATATTTATATTTATATTTATATTTATATTATATTTATATTTATATTTATATTTATATTTATATTTATATTTATATTTATATTTATATATATTTATATTTATATTTATATTTATATTTATATTTATATTTATATTTATATATATATTTATATTTATATTTATATTTATATTTATATTTATATTATATTTATATTTATATTTATATTTATATTTATATTTATATATATATTTATATTTATATTTATAAATATAAAATATAT
>NC_073694.1:111749723-111824152 GCF_029784165.1 Wyeomyia smithii
ATATATATATATATATCTACTATATAAAAATGGAATTCCGTAACGCTTGATCTTATTGATATTATTCCCTCCGTCTCTGTGGTGTACAGTAATCATCATCATTTGAAATCGTTCTAAATCAGAAAAATAAGCGGTGACATAAAGGTCCTACTAGGTCCGATGTGGGAATCCGCAAAGTTAAAGATAAGTAGAAACACGCTACCGGAACTTATATCTCGTGCCGCAGATGAAATGCGGATGCTTATGATAAAGTCGTTCAAGGGCAAACCGGTATGTTTAAAGGTGGACTCAGCCACTCGACATACAAAGTCAATATTCGGCATTACTCTATCATTGGCTGATGATAACGGTGAAATTAAAATTTTTCATCTTGGTAAGTTAATAATAAATACAATTGTGAACGTAACTGTAAATGTAACTGTAACTGTAGCTGTAAACATTACTGTAAATTTAACTTTAAGTGTATCTGTAAATGTGAATGTAAAAGTAACTGTAACTTTAAATGTAAATGTAAATGTAAATGTGTATATAAATATAAATATAAATATAAATATAAATATAAATATAAATATAAATATAAATATAAATATAAATATAAATATAAATATAAATATAAATATAAATATAAATATAAATATAAATATAAATATAAATATAAATATAAATATAAATATAAATATAAATATAAATATAAATATAAATATAAATATAAATATAAATATAAATATAAATATAAATATGAATATAAATATAAATATACATATATATATAAATATAAATATAAATATAAATATAAATATAAATATAAATATAAATATAAATATAAATATAAATATAAATATAAATATAAATATAAATATAAATATAAATATAAATATAAATATAAATATAAATATAAATATAAATATAAATATAAATATAAATATAAATATAAATATAAATATAAATATAAATATAAATATAAATATAAATATAAATATAAATATAAATATAAATATAAATATAAATATAAATATAAATATAAATATAAATATAAATATAAATATAAATATAAATATAAATATAAATATAAATATAAATATAAATATAAATATAAATATAAATATATATATAAATATAAATATAAATATAAATATAAATATAAATATAAATATAAATATAAATATAAATATGAATATAAATATAAATATAAATATAAATATAAATATAAATATAAATATAAATATAAATATAAATATAAATATAAATATGAATATAAATATAAATATAAATACAAATATAAATATAAATATAAATATAAATATAAATATACATATAAATATAAATATATATATAAATATAAATATAAATATAAATATAAATATAAATATAAATATAAATATAAATATAAATATAAATATAAATATAAATATAAATATAAATATAAATATAAATATAAATATAAATATAAATATAAATATAAATATGAATATAAATATAAATATAAATACAAATATAAATATAAATATTAATATAAATATAAATATAAATATAAATATAAATATCAATATAAATATAAATATAAATATAATATAATATAAATATAAATATAAATATAAATATAAATATAAATATAAATATAAATATAAATATAAATATAAATATAAATATAAATATAAATATAAATATAAATATAAATATAAATATAAATATAAATATAAATATAAATATAAATATAAATATAAATATAAATATAAATATAAATATAAATATAAATATAAATATAAATATAAATATAAATATAAATATAAATATAAATATAAATATAAATATAAATATAAATATAAATATAAATATAAATATAAATATAAATATAAATATAAATATAAATATAAATATAAATATAAATATAAATATAAATATAAATATAAATATAAATATAAATATAAATATAAATATAAATATAAATATAAATATAAATATAAATATAAATATAAATATAAATATAAATATAAATATAAATATAAATATAAATATAAATATAAATATAAATATAAATATAAATATAAATATAAATATAAATATAAATATAAATATAAATATAAATATAAATATAAATATAAATATAAATATAAATATAAATATAAATATAAATATAAATATAAATATAAATATAAATATAAATATAAATATAAATATAAATATAAATATAAATATAAATATAAATATAAATATAAATATAAATATAAATATAAATATAAATATAAATATAAATATAAATATAAATATAAATATAAATATAAATATAATTATAATTATAAATATAAATATAAATATTAATTTAAATATAAATATAAATATAAATATAAATATAAATATAAATATAAATATAAATATAAATATAAATATAAATATAAATATAAATATAAATATAAATATAAATATAAATATAAATATAAATATAAATATAAATATAAATATAAATATAAATATAAATATAAATATAAATATAAATATAAATATAAATATAAATATAAATATAAATATAAATATAAATATAAATATAAATATAAATATAAATATAAATATAAATATAAATATAAATATAAATATAAATATAAATATAAATATAAATATAAATATAAATATAAATATAAATATAAATATAAATATAAATATAAATATAAATATCAATATAAATATAAATATAAATATAAATATAAATATATATATAAATATAAATATAAATATAAATATAAATATAAATATAAATATAAATATAAATATAAATATAAATATAAATATAAATATAAATATAAATATAAATATAAATATAAATATAAATATAAATATAAATATAAATATTAATATAAATATAAATATAAATATAAATATAAATATAAATATAAATATAAATATAAATATAAATATAAATATAAATATAAATATAAATATAAATATAAATATAAATATAAATATAAATATAAATATAAATATAAATATAAATATAAATATAAATATAAATATAAATATAAATATAAATATAAATATAAATATAAATATAAATATAAAGATAAATATAAATATAAATATAAATATAAATATAAATATAAATATAAATATAAATATAAATATAAATATAAATATATATATAAATATAAATATAAATATAAATATAAATATAAATATTAATATAAATATAAATATAAATATGAATATAAATATAAATATAAATATAAATATAAATATAAATATAAATATAAATATAAATATAACTATTTATATATACATATATAAGATTATAAACATAAATTTCTATTTCCATTTTAATTGAAACTGCATAACCTAGTATAATCTTTATTGATATAGCTGCACATGAAATGGAAGAAAGGCAAACCAGACAGAATTTAAAAAACGTGATTGAAATAGAAATGAAAAGATTTGGGCTCGATTACAACCAACTTTTGGCGGTGACACACGACAATGGCGCTAATATGCTTGCAGCAGTTAGATGCTTGAAAAAACTGATGTCTGAACATCAGCGAACATTTTCCGGTTAAAAAACCTTTATGTCACCGCTTATTTTTCTGATTTAGAACGATTTCAAATGATGATGATTACTGTACACCACAGAGACGGAGGGAATAATATCAATAAGATCAAGCGTTACGGAATTCCATTTTTATATAGTAGATATATATATATATATATATATATATATATATATATATATATATATATATATATATATATATATATATATATATATATATATATATATATATATATATATATATATATATATATATATATATATATATATATATATATATATATATATATATATATATATATATATCTACTATATAAAAATGGAATTCCGTAACGCTTGATCTTATTGATATTATTCCCTCCGTCTCTGTGGTGTACAGTAATCATCATCATTTGAAATCGTTCTAAATCAGAAAAATAAGCGGTGACATAAAGGTTTTTTAACCGGAAAATGTTCGCTGATGTTCAGACATCAGTTTTTTCAAGCATCTAACTGCTGCAAGCATATTAGCGCCTTTGTCGTGTGTCACCGCCAAAAGTTGTTTGTAATCGAGCCCAAATCTTTTCATTTCTATTTCAATCACGTTTTTTAAATTCTGTCTGGTTTGCTTTTCTTCCATTTCATGTGCAGCTATATCAATAAAGATTATACTAGGTTATGCAGTTTCAATTAAAATGGAAATAGAAATTTATGTTTATAATCTTATATATGTATATAAATAGTTATATTTATATTTATATTTATATTTATATTTATATTTATATTTATATTTATATTTATATTTATATTTATATTTATATTTATATTTATATTTATATTTATATTTATATTTATATTTATATTTATATTTATATTTATATTTATATTTATATTTATATTTATATTTATATTTATATTTATATTTATATTTATATTTATATTTATATTTATATTTATATTTATATTTATATTTATATTTATATTTATATTTATATTTATATTTATATTTATATTTATATTTATATTTATATTTATATTTATATTTATATTTATATTTATATTTATATTTATATTTATATTTATATTTATATTTATATTTATATTTATATTTATATTTATATTTATATTTATATATATATTTATATTTATATTTATATTTATATTTATATTTATATTTATATTTATATTTATATTTATATTTATATTTATATTTATATTTATATTTATATTTGTATTTATATTTATAGTTATATTTATATTTATATTTATATTTATATTTATATTTATATTTATATTTATATTTATATTTATATTTATATTTATATTTATATTTATATTTATATTTATATTTATATTTATATTTATATTCATATTTATATTTATATTTATATTTATATTTATATTTATATTTATATTTATATTTATATTTATATTTATATTTATATTTATATTTATATTTATATTTATATTTATATTTATATTTATATTTATATTTATATTTATATTTATATTTATATTTATATTTATATTTATATTTATATTTATATTTATATTTATATTTATATTTATATTTATATTTATATTTATATTTATATTTATATTTATATTTATATTTATATTTATATTTATATTTATATTTATATTTATATTTATATTTATATTTATATTTATATTTATATTTATATTTATATTTATATTTATATTTATATTTATATTTATATTTATATTTATATTTATATTTATATTTATATTTATATTTATATTTATATTTATATTAATATTTATATTTATATTTATATTTATATTTATATTTATATTTATATTTATATTTATATTTATATTTATATTTATATTTATATTTATATTTATATTTATATTTATATTTATATTTATATTTATATTTATATTTATATTTATATTTATATTTATATTTATATTTATATTTATATTTATATTTATATTTATATTTATATTTATATTTATATTTATATTTATATTTATATTTATATTTATATTTATATTTATATTTATATTTATATTTATATTTATATTTATATTTATATTTATATTTATATTTATATTTATATTTATATTTATATTTATATTTATATTTATATTTATATTTATATTTATATTTATATTTATATTTATATTTATATTTATATTTATATTTATATTTATATTTATATTTATATTTATATTTATATTTATATTTATATTTATATTTATATTTATATTTATATTTATATTTATATTTATATTTATATTTATATTTATATTTATATTTATATTTATATTTATATTTATATTTATATTTATATTTATATTTATATTTATATTTATATTTATATTTATATTTATATTTATATTTATATTTATATTTATATTTATATTTATATTTATATTTATATTTATATTTATATTTATATTTATATTTATATTTATATTTATATTTATATATATATTTATATTTATATTTATATTTATATTTATATTTATATTTATATTTATATTTATATATATATTTATATTTATATTTATATTTATATTTATATTTATATTTATATTTATATTTATATTTATATTTATATTTATATTTATATTTATATTTATATTTATATTTATATTTATATTTATATTTATATTTATATTTATATTTATATTTATATTTATATTTATATTTATATTTATATTTATATTTATATTTATATTTATATTTATATTTATATTTATATTTATATTTTTATTTATATTTATATTTATATTTATATTTATATTTATATTTATATTTATATTTATATTTATATTTATATTTATATTTATATTTATATTTATATTTATATTTATATTTATATTTATATTTATATTTATATTTATATTTATATTTATATTTATATTTATATTTATATTTATATTTATATTTATATTTATATTTATATTTATATTTATATTTATATTTATATTTATATTTATATTTATATTTATATTTATATTTATATTTATATTTATATTTATATTTATATTTATATTTATATTTATATTTATATTTATATTTATATTTATATTTATATTTATATTTATATTTATATTTATATTTATATTTATATTTATATTTATATTTATATTTATATTTATATTTATATTTATATTTATATTTATATTTATATTTATATTTATATTTATATTTATATTTATATTTATATTTATATTTATATTTATATTTTTATTTATATTTATATTTTTATTTATATTTATATTTATATTTATATTTATATTTATATTTATATTTATATTTATATTTATATTTATATTTATATTTATATTTATATTTATATTTATATTTATATTTATATTTATATTTATATTTATATTTATATTTATATTTATATTTATATTTATATTTATATTTATATTTATATTTATATTTATATTTATATTTATATTTATATTTATATTTATATTTATATTTATATTTATATTTATATTTATATTTATATTTATATTTATATTTATATTTATATTTATATTTATATTTATATTTATATTTGTATTTATATTTATATTTATATTTATATTCATATTTATATTTATATTTATATTTATATTTATATTTATATTTATATTTATATTTATATTTATATTTATATTTATATTTATATTTATATTTATATTTATATTTATATTTATATTTATATTTATATTTATATTTGTATTTATATTTATATTTATATTCATATTTATATTTATATTTATATTTATATTTTTATTTATATTTATATTTATATTTATATTTGTATTTATATTCATATTTATATTTATATTTATATTTATATTTATATTTTTATTTATATTTATATTTATATTTATATTTATATTTATATTTATATTTATATTTATATTTATATTTATATTTATATTTTTATTTATATTTATATTTATATTTATATTTATATTTATATTTATATTTATATTTATATTTATATTTATATTTATATTTATATTTATATTTATATTTATATTTATATTTATATTTATATTTATATTTATATTTATATTTATATTTATATTTATATTTATATTTATATTTATATTTATATTTATATTTATATTTATATTTATATTTATATTTATATTTATATTTATATTTATATTTATATTTATATTTATATTTATATTTATATTTATATTTATATTTATATACACATTTACATTTACATTTAAAGTTACAGTTACTTTTACATTCACATTTACAGATACACTTAAAGTTAAATTTACAGTAATGTTTACAGCTACAGTTACAGTTACATTTACAGTTACGTTCACAATTGTATTTATTATTAACTTACCAAGATGAAAAATTTTAATTTCACCGTTATCATCAGCCAATGATAGATTAATGCCGAATATTGACTTTGTATGTCGAGTGGCTGAGTCCACCTTTAAACATACCGGTTTGCCCTTGAACGACTTTATCATAAGCATCCGCATTTCATCTGCGGCACGAGATATAAGTTCCGGTAGCGTGTTTCTACTTATCTTTAACTTTGCGGATTCCCACATCGGACCTAGTAGCAACTGTGCAGCCTTCCACTCCGGAAATTTTAACGGTAGATTATGGTCCGTCACCAGCTGCAAAGTTCCGAGTAGAACTTGCTTCCGTGATGTCCTTACGCAAAGTTTCGAAGGCTTTTCCGGTTTGGAGACATTTGACACTAAAGCATTTACCAAGTCTAAATTTTTAGCAAAATCTGAATGGTATGCTAAAAAGTGCCGCTTGAAATTTGCGGCATTAAAATTTGTTTGCTCGTAATGGCATTGCCTTTCTGCATCTGCGTTAGCAAGGCAACGAAAACGTTTATTGCCAGCAGCATTGCTGACTTCTTCCACAACACTTGCAATTTTTCGTTTCAATTCGACCCGAATCATCATAGCGATTGGTACGACCGTTCAGACTGAATATAAAACTGAATTGATGCGAGTGCTAACGCGTCTTCAACAATGCGTTCGTTTCCGATAGTTCAATATCTCTTCGTGTGATTCGAGCAAATCGCAGCCGATACGAGAAAAACACGAAGGTAATTGTATTACATTTTTGCAAATATTCATCTGCCATAAGCCATTCGTGACAATTCATTCCACCGTAGGTGTTGTTTTCATTGGTGAGAGAAAACGCTGTTGCCACGTGTTGATGTGCATCGGGAATAACGAATGAACTCGAAAGCAACGAAGTGATAGCCAGCAGCCCTGCCTATGAACCCCTGAAAAGTGTTTGACGAACTGTGAAAGTTATCGTGTTTGTCAAAATAAAATGAACCTATGAACCCCTGAAAAGTGTTTGACGAATAGTGAAAATAATCATGGACCACGGAAGATTAGTAGCAGCGTCACAGTATGAACGACCTTAAAATATTACGAAGTACGTCACCAGCACGGAAGAGTATCATCGGATGTATCAACCACAAACCATGAATTAAGATATGCTAGATTACATAAATTAAATCAGCTAACCGAGGCAGCACCAGCAGCAGCGTCACACAGTAGCAGCAACCAACAGTATCGACCCGTGGCAGCAACAAATTCAACGCCAACCCACAACAAAGTTGAGCTGAGCAACCACACACCAGCACAGCACCGGCAGCAGCGTCACACAGCAGCAGCAACCAAGTGAGTTAAATGGAAGAGTATGAATGTCTGAAAAGACTTCATACGAATCTAACAAAATCAATTAATAATAAAATCACTGACGAAACGTTAGAAAAAAATCGCACCTCGCAGAAAATTTACTTAAATCGGTAGAAGACTATTTGCAATTAAATAGTGGTACAATCCCTTCAGAAGATTTCAATACAATCTGTAAGCAAACTAGATTATGGCATTATGAAGTAGCTCAAATAATCAAATTGAAACAGGCTGAAAATAAAATAGCTCAGCAAAAATCTAACGAAAACTTAACTAACAAAAACAATCAAAAGCAAAATATTCAAACGATGGCTAATGTAGACATTAAATTGGGCACCAGCCTCATACAACCGTATGATGGTGCCCCAGAATTATTGGACGCGTTCGTGGATGCCGTTGGCCTTTTTAAAAACGTCGTCGACCAGGCATTTGCTGAAGCAACAACAGCGCAAAAAGCAGCAGCAGAATTAAATATTGCTCGCTTCGTTCGAACTCGCCTCACTGGCAAGGCGAGGCAGTCCATTAATGAGAACCAGAAAATAAATGACATGTTAGACGCAATTAAAATAAATTGTACATCAAAAGTCACGGCAGACAGTCTTATTTCCAAATTAAAAACAACTAAGCAGAATGATGATTTAACTGATTTTTGCGATAAAATCGATAAAATCTGTACGCAGATTAAATCTGCCTATATGAAGGATGGGATTCCTCAAGAGACAGCAAACAAAATGGCCACTAAATGTGGCATACAAGCCCTTATCAAAGGCGCAAAAGGTGATGATGCAAAATTAGTATTAAAAGCAAGTACTTTCACGCAACTAAGTGATGCCATTCAGAAACTGATGGAAACCTAAACCCAAGAAAATAACACTTCTTCGGCAAAAATTTTTACAGCAGGTAGAATTAGTAACCTTACACGCGGTAGAAACACAAGAGGTTACCGTGGAAACAATCGCGGTCAAGCACATAGAGGACAACATAATTACCCACGGAATAATTATGGGAATTACAACAACTATCGCGGAAATTATCCAAATAGAGGGTATAATAGAGGAAGAGAACACCACCAGAACAGGGGAGCCTTTTCACAACAAGGCCAATACAATTACCACCACGGAATGTATATGGCGCAACAAGTGCAAAACCAACCTCAACAAATACAACAGCATACGATGCAACAACCAGTGCAGCAACCGCACTTACAGCAGCCGATAAACACATTTGAAAATCACCCTTTAGGCGTTCCATTCGGGCAGCATACGCAATATACGTATCTGCCTCAAATTTTGTGTGCCTAAAAACTGATGCATCGGAAACACCATGTTTACTTATGGTAGACAGTGGTTCTGACATATCAGTCATAAAGGCCCACAAAGTCAAACCAAGTCATATATACTATCCATCAAATAAGTATAACTGGCATTGGCGATGGGAGAGCTAAGAACTCTCGGTGATATTAAAATAAAAATCTTACTCACAATCAAAATTTAGAACAAAATTTCCATATAGTGGAGAATAATTTCCCAATACCAACTGACGGAATATTGGGAAGGGATTTTCTGACTAATTGGAAATGCAACATCAATTATGACAGCTGGATTTTATCCATCTGAACAAAAGAAAACATTATTGAACTACTAATAACAAGCCATGCAAATGGAAAATTAATAATCCCTCCACGATGTGAGGTAATCAAAAAATTAAGCGTACAAAACTTAGAAGATAGTGTTACTATTGCAGAAGAATTACAATATGGTGAGTTCTGCGCCATACTTCAGGGCAGCGTACGATTCAGTCAAGAGAAATGAGTTATGGCAGATTATGATCGAACATGGCTTCCCAACAAAGCTGATTGGGCTGATACGTGCCACCCTTGAAGGTTGATATAGCGTCAGGATAGTGGGCGAGATATTTCGTGACGTTAGATGGTTTGAAGCAGAGTGATGGGCTGTCGAACTCATTGTTCAACATCGCATTGGAAGGTGCTATACGGAGGGCTGGTGTGCAGAGAAGCGGCACCATCATTACGAAGTCGCACATGCTTCTCGGTTTTGCGGACGATATCAACATCATTGGTATCAGCCGTAGAGCTGTGGAAGAAGCCTTCGGACCTCTCAGTAGGGAAGCTGCGAGATAAGGGCCCGTCATAAACTCTGCCAAAACTAAATACATGGTGGCTGGCAGAGTGCGTGGTAGTCCGTCGGAGGTTGGTGCTGCGGTGGTGCTAGATGGGAAGACATTTGAAGTAGTCGACGAATTTATTTACCTGGGAACATTAGTGACATGTGACAACGAGGTTAGCCGTGAGATAAAGAGGCAGATAGCAGCCGCAAACAGGGCCTTCTACGGACTACGTAGCCAGCTAAGGTCCCGCAGTCTGCAAATCCGTACTAAACTTGCACTCTATAAAACACTGATTCTTCCGGTGGCTCTCTACGGCCATGAATCATGGACGCTGAAAGAGGCTGATCGGCGAGCTCTTGGTGTTTTTGAGCGTAGGATTTTGCGTTCAATCCTTGGCGGCAAACTAGAAAATGGTGTTTGGCGCAGACGCATGAATCATGAAGTGTACCAGGCATACAAATCGGCGGATATAGTCAAGCGGATAAAACACGGCAGGCTTCAGTGGGCTGGGCATGTAGCGAGAATGCCGGATGAACGTCAAGCGAAGGCTATATTTAGCAGGAATCCCGATAGAGGTCGTCGACTTCGAGGTAGACCCCGCACTCGTTGTGTGCTGTCAACGAGAATGCACGCGAAATAGGTGTTAGGGGCGATTGGAGGATAGCAGCCCAAGACCGAGGGACATGGCGACGTATTCTGGATTCGGCACTGGATCGATAATCGGTCTGTCGCCTTGAAAGTAAGTAAGTAAGTAAGTGTTCTGCGCCAATAGTATTATAAATAATAAGCAACCTTTCATAAAAATAGTAAATACTACTGATAAAATGGTTCAAATCTCTAGAGATTTTACGCCAAAATTTGAACCGCTTTCAAATTACGAAATATTTAACTTAACGAAAACTCCGAACAGTATTTCAAGAAATCAAATGCTGTTCAAGTAATTAAACTTTAAAACAGATGATCCAAAAATAAAAGAAAGCCTTCAAGTACTTTGTCAAGAGTTTCAAGATATATTTTCTTTAAACGAAGACTTTCTAACAGAAAATAATTTTTATAAACAGAAAATTTATTTAAATGAACCAAATCCTATATATATAAAAATTATAGAATACCCGAAGCACAAAAACTAGAGATGGATGTGCAAATTCCAAATATGTTAAATAACAAAATCATTCAATATTTTATTTCACCGTTTAACAATCCAATCTTATTGGTACCTAAGAAATCTACCACAAACGAGAAATAATGGCGTTTAGTAGTAGATTTCCGTCAGTTAAACAAAAGAATTAGCGCTGATAAATTACACTGCCTAGGATAGATGAAATATTAGATCAGTTAGGAAGAGCGAAGTATTTCTCAACGCTCGACCTCAAGTCTGGTTTTCATCAGATCCCTCTGAGTGAAGAAAGCAAAAAATATACAGCTTTCTCGTCTACCTCGGGACATTATGAATTTAACAGGCTACCGTTTGGGTTAAACATTAGGGCATCTTCAGCGGTGGTCCAAATCGTTGTTTTGTTCTATTTTTTTGGAACAAACTCAAATTCACTGCTGCACCGGTGGTGTAAATTTTGTTTTATACCAGATCTAACTTGAAAAAATTTGAAACTGGTATACGTTTTGGTCTATTTTTGTCACTTTTTGGAACAAGAAATAGATCGTTCTAAAATTTTTTGTACGCTGCCGATAGGTGGGTAAAATGTCATATTTCAATTGAATACTTCATTTTTGGCTATTTCCATATAAGCGTTTTGCGAGTGTTGGGGAATAAACAAAACAAAGATTGTTTATGACAATTCTCAATTCATTTTTGTGGCTTTTCTGAAGAAGAATATGAACATGTTTGTCGTTTTTGGCTTCAAGGAAACCGGCCAGCAAAAGGGGGAATTCTGAAAGACCATAACCGTAGGTTCAACTACTTGGTTTGCAACCATCAGCCACCAGGGTGGCAAATATGTTGGCTATTTGTTAATCGCCCCAATTGTATTGGGACTAGAGGAGAACTTAAGAGGCCAGAAAAATGTTCCTCGAAGACGCTGAACTGAAAACGTTCAAAATACTGGGGTGACATTGCGCATTTCGTTTCGAGCAACTCGAACAAAACTAAGTGATCGCTGTGGGGCGTTATGTTTCGTTTTTCGTATTTTTCGACTTTGCGGGTTAGATGAGCCGCGGGACAAATGACAATGACTGCTCCTTTTAAGTTTGAAGCATAACTGGCAGTATGTGACCTACTCGAAAATAGTGAAAATCGTTCAAATCGAGCTGCGCAATGCTACCCAACATCCTCAAAACGCAAACCAAGTTTGAAGAACTGCTAGATTTTAAAAGATTGATGCGACGAAAACGGAAGATGAACATTTACGCGATCAAATATTTTTCGCTATCCTTCGAAACCCTACTTGTAACAGAAATTTTCGATCATAGCAATCCATCCTGAAAAATGTCACTGACGCTCGGGTCAAACCGTCAAATCCATAAAGCCTTGTGGATATAAAGTGTCTTGTCAATGTAATCGTTTAATGTGCGTAAAAATTATCGAATTTCCGTTTTTTAAATATTGAGTGTTTTTTATTATAACAAGCCTCATTAACTGATAGCATGGAGTATTGAATTGTTGACAGTGTGACGGATGTCAGCGGTTTAAAACAACAAGATATACAGCACCGGTGCGGAGAACAAACAAATGGTCTATTTTAGCTGGTTCTATTCAGGTTTCGCTGGTGTAAATCTAGTATAAAGTTGTTTTAAAAATAGACCACCGCTGAAGATGCCCTTTGCCCAAACAGCTTTCAAAGGATGATGACAATCGCACTTAGCGGTCTTCCTCCTGAGATAGCTTTCCTATACATAGATGACATCATTGTCATCGGGTGTTCAATTAATCACCATGTTGCAAACTTAAAAAGGGCTTTCAACGCTTAAGAGAATGTAGCCTTAAACTTAACCCTAGTATCCTGAATTTAAAAAGGAATTCATTTTAACCACCGATGCTTCGAAAATAGCATGTGGTGCGGTACTTGCTCAAGTACATGATGGTGCCGAATTACCTATTTCATTCGCCAGTAAAGCCTTTACAAAAGGTGAGGGAAACAAATCCACTATAGAACAAGAATTTACTGCCATACACTGGGCAGTAACACATTTCGACCCTACCTATATGGCCGAAAATTTAAAATTCGAACCGACCACAGACCATTGATATATTTATTTTCACTTAAAAATCCATCCTCTAAAGTAACTCGAATGAGATGGGATTTAGAGGAATATAATTTCGAAGTGGAATATATCAAAGGTAAAGAAAACGTGTTATCAGATGCATTGTCACGAATATAAATCACATCTGAAACAATAAAACAAGCATATGTGGTAACGAGATCGATGACAAAGAAAACTACTACCAAAACACCTGACACCCTCACACTAGAGACTGATCAACTCCATGTGTGCGAAGTCGTCAGCAATTTGGAGGCATTCGATCTACCAAAATTAACGTTCTCATACAAAAAAGAAACAACACGTTTAAATATGAATATATAGGGTATCGAACGTCTTCGTCAGTGGTTTTCTTCGGCAGGTTTTTGCATAAGATTGCTGCAGAAAACCTGCCGAAGAAAACCACTGACGAAGACATTCGATACCCTACGATAAAAAGTTTCGGAAGAGGTTGACACCAGTGTTAGCACTCGCAATACAAAATCCCGAAAACTTGAAATCTGAATTAGAAAAAGTATTCCAAACAATCGATGGCAGGCCTGCCGATAATGCAATTATGGAAGGAAGATTTCCAAGAAAGCTTGCAATACAAGCAAGCGACATTATATTCAAATATATCGATTTAAATGCATTCAAAAACTTCCGTAATGCTGTTCTTAGGAAAACAATATCGCACGCTTAGCCTTGGGGCTAATAGCGGTCTCGATCAACTAGATTAGTTGAGAGAATTCGTTATCGATATTGTTTTTGGCTCATTTTGTATGTGTAGGATAAGTACAACGATACACCGTGCCCCAGTGCTGAGTCGAGAAAATTTCCAGGTCGAAAAGATCCTTGACTCGATCGGGAATCGCACCCGATATCACAACCGTGTGGGAAAGCTAGCCGACCTACATCGCTAACCACAGAGCCACGGGGACCACGCTGTTCTTAGGAACGCTACCATATTAATTTAGGAGAAACCCGTTGAAATAAAATCAGCGGAAAAAATCAAAAGAATTTTGCTACAATATCATGACTCTCTGACGGGAGGTCATCCAGGCATAAATAGATTATATAAAAAATTAAAGTCACTCTACTCCTGGCCAAACATGAAGCAGACGATTTCAGCTTACGTCAGGGTATGTAAACTTTGTAGAATTAATAAACATGCGATAGCAGCAAAAACGTCAGCTATCGTTACTACTACACCAAATAAAACATTCGACGTCGTGTCCATTGACACCGTCGGACCGTTCCCCCTCACTGAAAAAGGAAACCGCTATGCCGTAACATTGCAATGCGATCTCTCCAAGTACGTGATTGCGGTCCCCATTTCAGACAAATCAGCAGTTACAATAGCTAAAGCAGTAGTAGACAAATGCATTCTTATATATGGTCCAATGCAATGTATCAAAACAGACCAGGGAACTGAATATAGAGGTATTTGACGAAATATGCAATTTGTTACAATTGAAGCACACCTGCTCAACAGCTTACCACCCTCAAACAATTGGTGCGTTACAACGTAACCACAAATGTCTGAACAAATATCTAAGGATATTTTCAAGCCAACGCATAAACGATTGGGATGAGTGGCTTTCCTTTTATTGCTTCGTATACAATACAACACCGAGTACCGATCATAACTATAATTATAACCAACCACACTATCATACCTACAGATTTACAAATAGGCGATGTAGTTTACTTAAAAAAGGAAAATAGACACAAATTAGACGGACCTTTCTTGATTTCAAAATTAAACACACCAAACGTAACAATAGTAGATGCAGAAAAAAAGCAACAGGAAGTTCACATATCGAGGCTAATAAAATAGACTACTAAGCCACCTCCTATTTTCATTAGGGGGAAGGAGTGAATTATTCAATTAACACCATCATAATAAAATTTTCATGATATCAAAAATTCATTATGTAATACATACAATTCGCGTAAATTATAACAATTGTGAGAGACGTTTGAAGCCAAACAAAACCTAAACTTTAAACCTTCTGACCCGTAGGGGAGTGGTGTGACATGTGCATTCCACATGTCATTTTTTCATACCTGCAAAATAGTACCTCCTCAGTTTGGGAACATGCTGAGTAATTTATTGTCGACCGGCATTGAACCTTCAGTTCAATGCCTGCTCAAAATTGTCAGCGTTTGCCGCGACGAAAGAAAGTGTCGCATTACAAACGACTGAACCTCGCTGTTACCATACGTACAGCGACGGCTTTTCGAGTTGCTATCTCTGTCCCTTTCGCATGCACACCGATCATGGATAAATGATCGATGTACATAGCACATAGATTACGAATACATAGAACGGTGGCTTCAGGCGTCTCCAGCAGGAAACCTGTAACAATATTCAGGAAAATAAAATATTCATTCTAACAGAAAACCTCAAACAGTTTACATCTGTTTACACCACGCATGCGATATAGCAAGCCACACACGCTATAAACATGCACAGACTATACAGCAAGCCACGCACGCTAGCCACACACGCAATATAGCAAGCCACACACGCTATATAGTAAACCATAAACGCTATATAGCAAGCCACACACCCTATATAGCAAGCCACACACGCTATATAGCAAGCCACGCACGCTAGCCACACACGCTATATAGTAAGCCACACACACTATATGGCAAACCACGTACGCTATATAACAAGTCAAGCACGCTAGCCACTCGCTATATAGCAAACCACGCACACTAGCCACACACGTTATATAGTAAGCCACACACGCTATATAGCAAGCCACGCACGCTATATAACAAGCCACGCAAGCTAACCACACGCTATATAACAAGCCACGCACCTTATATAGCTGGTGACACACGCTATAGATATTCATACACGTTATGTGCACACACTCTATATATAAATACATACGCTGAATGATGGTAGCTTCTCAAACCACCTGGTGGTGCGAGTCTCTTTCAGTTTCGGGTCGTATTCACCCAACGATACCTGAATTGGATTACCGCTGGTGGGGTCCAACTAAGATCGAAGGGAAGCCGAATTGCAGCTAATCACTACCACCGCCACTGTTGCCCGCTGCTGATCCGTGTTGATGTCCGCTGCTGCTGCCTGCTGCCAGTGAACTGATTTGCTTGAGGGGAAACAGTCTATTATATGGCCCAAAGAAGGCATTCCCAGCTAACTAGGTAGGTAGGCAGCAAGCGACTAATCAAAAGTTGACATTTGCGTTTCGACAATATTTAACAATTTTCAATAGTACAATAGTTCGAACAATCAGATTACAATTTTCTGCATTTGAACGGGTGCTTAAATGATTTTCCAATCGATTGCTGCAAAAATGACAGTAATCGGTTGGAAACTGACTGAGTTTAAAACGATTGAAATTGGACAATTCTCGTGATGCTCTCGATATTTTCGATTTAGAAATCCCCGTATTGAATTTGGGTGGGTATATGTTGCCGTAAGACGTATTCTACGTCAAAAATATTAACCCTTCTTCGAATATTCCAAATCGTGTCAACTTATCAAATACTTCTGAATCTACTGTGTTTTTCGATACATCCATGATAGAAGAATCTCGGGGAATCCCGGATCATTTACCCGTGCAGCATATCCCCATTTTTTATATAAATAACAAAGCATCAACTGCGACAATTTGTTCTACCTGCTTTTGTTTACGTCGCAGAATTAGCTGCAATTCAGTACACCTAGGGATCTTCGAAAAAAAATGCCCACGGACAATTATTTCATCTTTACGGACAGTCTCAGTTCCATTGCGGCTTTCCAATCGATGCTAAGCACTTTCCGTACTTCCTGGGAAAAATACAGAAACATTTGAATGCTTTATCCGAAAAATGTTCTCAGATTACGATTGCATGGCAGATCACATCAGGTAGTTTATTCATCAAAAGCACAAACAGCAATGGGCCTAGATGACTGCCTTGTGGTACTGTGAGTGGACAATAAATGAATTCGACTTACTTCTCCGGATCTTCACAAACTGCACTTTACGTTCAAGATACGACTTGAGCCAGTTGTAGAACGAGCCACGGATTCTTGCATCTGCTACTGCCCTTAATATACTATCAATGCTAACAGCGTCGAAGGCTTTGCTCATGTCTGTATAGATACAATCAACTTGAAACCCTTTGGAGATGTAGTCCGTCACCAAAGCGGTAAACTCACAAAGGTTTGTAAAAACGGATTTGTTTTTCAAAAATCCATGCTGCACTGGAGAAATCTGATTAGCGATTGTTTCATAAAGTTTTTCATACACTAGTGATTCGAAAAGCTTCGGGACAGCTGATTGTATTGCAATTCCACGATAATTTTCTACATCATTGATATTAACAAAGCGATAGGTTTTTTATTTGTACTGAGCAGTTCCACAAAAACATATCCCATTTTTAATATTTCATTTAAATTGTCATTTTGAATTCAGCTGAAACTTTGCATAGACGTTACTATAGGCAAAAGATGCCATTTTATGCTAATGGTTTAATTTTTTGCAACACGAGTCATTTTTGTGAGCCTATTGAAAATGCTATTTTGGGAAGGTATTGATGATTTCAAATATTTTCAGGGCCGAAACGGTTTTTTTAATCGGTATGACGTCTTCTATAAAGTTGTAGATCTTATTTCGTCTCTCCGATAAAATATACACTTTATAATATTTTTTTATTGAAAAAAAATTAAAAGAAAAATGTAAAATTATCGTCAGGTTTTACCTATTATCGTCCGAGGAGTTGATAAAGACATAGAGAACTAATCTTTTGCAGGAATGCAGAACATCTATGAGGAACCGTCATGCAAACAATTAACGCTCTAGGACATCATTTACCCCCGTCAGGTACAACCTGACGATGAAAGAGCCGATACCTATCTAAAAAAGCTGATTTTTTAAAAATTTATTTTTTTATAAAGACTACCAAAGATTATTTAAACAATGCCACCAAAAAACAAGTTATGGAGTGTATATTTTTTCGGAATGACAAAATTATTATCTACAACTTAATCGAAGACGTCATACCGATCAAACAAACCATTCTGACCCTAAAAATATTTGTAATCATCAATACCTTCCCAAAATAGCATTTTCAATAGCTTCTCAAAAATGAGTCGTGCTCCAAAAAAATTAAACCAATAGCATAAAATGACATCTTTTGCCTATAGAAACGTCTATGCGAAGTTTCAGTCAAATTAAAAATGACAATTTAAATAAAATATTAAAACTAGGACATTTTTGTGGAACTGCTCAGTAATAAAAACCTAAATTAATCCACCTAGCGGTCAGACCCAGCCTTTCTCATTCAATTTTTTATTTGTAAAAATAGATTTACATGAACGCTTCAATCCAATAAATGTATATTCACTCTTTAGGTTCTAAAATATTGATGTAGTAATCTTTACATATAAAAATGCAGTCAAGTCTGTCTGTCTGTCTGATCCATATAGGCTCGAAAACTACCGAACCGATCGACGTGAAAATTTGTATGTAGGGGTTTTTGGTGCCGATGAAGGTTCCTATGATAGTTTGAGATCCCTCCCTCTCCTGGAAGGGAGGAGACCCATACAAATGAAACACAAATTTCTGCACAACTCAAGAACAAACCAAGCAAATGAAACCGAATTTGGCATGTGGATGTTTTAAGGGGTAACTAATGTGTCCATAATAGTTGGATGAAACACAAATTTGTGCACATCTTGAGAACAAATGGAACAAAATTTGGCAGGTGAATGTTTTAAGTGGTAACAAATATGTACATAATGGTTTGACACCTGACTCCCTCTTCTATAAGAGAGGTATCCCATGGAAATGAAACACAAATTTCGCACAGCTCAAGAACCAATCAAGAAAATACAACCAAATTTGGTATGTGAATGTTTTTAGAGGTAACAAATATGTCCATAATGGTTTACACCCCTCCCTCTTCTGGAAGTACATGTTTCTTCACAAATTTCTGCACATCTCGCGAACTAATCAACTAAATGGAACCATATTGGCAGGTGAATGTTTATAGTGGTTACAGATATGTTCCATAATAAACCTCAGACAACATTTTGGATTGTTAGATGGCAACTTCCGGTTTCTGGAAAACAGCTAAAAATGGCCGATTTCCACCCAATATAATAATATCCGGATCTAGAATAATACACAGGAGCTAAAATCGACCACAGATAGCATTTTAAATTCTAAGATGGCGACTTTCGGTTTCTGAAAACAGCTGAAAATGACCAAATACCACCAAATATAAGTTTTTCTTTAACCAGTATGCCGTTCAAAATCCAGAAATTGTCTCCAAATGCCATTATGAAATCCAAAATGGCGACTTCCGGTGTCGGAAAAACAGCGGCAAATGACCAAATACCACCCAATATGGGTATTTCCGGAACCGTAATGATGCACTGGAGCCACAAATCGACTTCATACAACATTTTGAATTGTAAGATGGCAACTTCCGGTTTCTGGAAAACAGCCTGAAATGGACGATTCCCATTAAATATTAGTATTTCTGGAACCAGAAAGATGCACAGAAGCTAAAAAATTGATCACAGACACAACCTTGAATATTAAGATGGTGACTTCCGGTGTCTGGCAAACAGCCGGAAATGACCAAATACCATTCAATATAAATGTTTTCGGAACCAGAATTACGCCCAGATGACAGAAATTGATTTCACAGGCAATTTTAAAGTCCAAAATGACGACTTTCGGCTTCTGAAAAACAGTCCAAAGTGACAAAATATCACCCAATATGAGTTTTTCTTTAACCAGTATCCTAAATACAATTTTGAAATCCAAGATGGCGACTACCGCTTCGTGAAAAACAGCCTAAAATAAACAAATACTATCCAATATGAGTATCTCTGGAACCAGAATGATGCAAGGAGCTGACAATTGACCTCAGGCACCATTTTGAATTGCTGAATGGCAACTTATAGGCAACAGTCGGAAATGACCGAATAATACTCAATATGGATATTTCCGTGAACGTGATGATGCCTAGAAACCAAACATTGACCCTGGACACCATTTTGAATTTAAAGACGACCACTTTTAGTTTCTGGAAAATAACCAAAAATACCTCCCAATATGGGTATTTCCGGTGTCAGATTGATGCCAAGAAGTCTGCTGAAAATGACCGAATACCACCCAATATGAATATATTCAGAATTAAGGCGATGTACAGAAGCCGAAGTGTTATTTTATTTTTTTCGATAAAACCAATCATTTCAAACGGTTTGTTATTTGACTTTGATCATATCGTCCCCTTAATGCTAGAACTAGAAAACTCGAAAATTGACGTTTCGAGAAAAACGAGTTTGCAAATTTGACCTATTATGGTGATGACGATTCAAATGTTATTATTAAAGGATCAGTTTTTATGAAACGCATTCATATCGTTTCAGGCCCATTAAAGCAACGAAAAGATTAGCAAATAGCCGAGTTATTTAGTTTTATTACATAATACATTTGTTTTTCGTTGAGATATCTAGTTTTTTGTTTGATGAAAAATACTTTTTCTTGTAAATGTTTCAACGAGTCTTGGATATGTTATAGAGTTCGACGCGATAAATATGATGGCATACTTAACTCAAAATTGACAAATTTCGAGTTATCTAGTTCTAGCATTAAGGGGACGATATGACCGATTCGTCGTGTATTTGCAGACTTTAAACACATTGCAAGGAATCAATGAATTTGGAACGTTCAAATAGTACGATACCACATTTAAATTATGTTGAGGCCACATATATCGATCAAAGCAGGTATAGTTTTGAATAGTCTTTGAATTTCTCTTCTTTCCATAACTTTTGAGCCACATATCAAATTGTTATGAAGTTTGTTATTTGTAAGTTTGAGAGATGACTCGTTCTTATGACACTAGTTATGTTCAAATAAGTCATGTAATCTATGAGATAATAGACTTTCGTTGTTTTATTAACAATTTAATACATAACGGTTGCACAAGCTCGATTATAATCAAGTGAAAAGGGAACGTATAGGGCAGCCAAACTTTGAAACCACGTGTTCAATCATAATTCATCAGTTAACCCTTAATTAGCCCGCTCATCTGATAATAATAATCAAATCGGTTGTGTAGTTTCTGAGATAATGAAGTTTCGTGATTTCCACAAGTCGGTACATTACAAATGAAATTACAGTTAGATTACAGTAAAATTCAATAGGATCTTCTGAGGCAGCTGGACCATTCATTTGACACTAATTTTGTGGTCATCGGGTCGGCCATCTCTGAGATAAGTGAGTGAGTCCAAGTAGTCTTCGGAATATGTTCCTTTGCATAGCTGGATTTCCAATTTTTAAACATAACAGGCAAAGTAATAGTCCGATTGCAAAACAAATTAATAGGGTCTTATGGGGCAGCTAGACCTTCCATTTGATACTGATTTTATGAAAATCGGTACAGCCATCTCTGAGAAACATGAGTGAGATTAAACAGTCTTCAGAACACGTTTCTTTTCATAACTTTTGAACCACATGTTCAATCTTCATAAAATTCGAAAGTTAAGGGTTGTTTAGGTAGCCCGTTCTTTTGAGACCAGTTTTGTTCAAATCGGTTGTGTAGTTTCGGAGTTATTGTTGTTTCGTGATTTCCACATTTTTAAACATAACCTCTAAACAAAAAATCCGATTACAATAAATTTCAATGGGGTCTTATGGGGTAACAAGACCTTTCATTTGCAATTAATTTCATGAAAATCGGTCCAGCCATCTCTCAGAAAAGTGAGTGAGAATAAAAATCTGCACATACACACACACACACACACACACACACACACATACAGAAAATGCTCAGCTCGTCGAGCTGAGTCGAGTGATATATTTGGCGCACTTTTATACTTTCGGTTTTGCAAGTGATTGCTATACCTTTCTAGGAGAAAGGCAAAAACCTATCGCTTTGTTAGTAACAAACATGCTATGCTAGTGTTGTATTCATTATTCTCACTAAACTTAAAAAAAAGTAGTGGCGCTTCTAGTTGTAGCATCAATCGATTATGATATATGAGCTAGTAGGGTTATAACATGTGCATCCACTTGGTCTCAGTAGACAGGTTACTACGTTTATCGCACGGTGTACGTTGAATATTTTAAAACTCAGCTTGGAAAATAGGTTCAATTGATGGGTTAACACTAATGCTCACCTAATTTCTGGTCAAAATTGCATTTTCTGATATAATCCAAGATGGCGGCCAAATTCAAGATGGCGGCCTAAGTTCTGATCGCTTCAAATGAAAGCCCTATTATTCCTCTTTACAGGAAAGTGCTACTTTTAGTACTTTACATAACTAATTTTAGAGTTATAGCTCAAATAATACATCAAGAATTGCTGGAATTTCAACTTTTTTGAAAACTGTTTCGCCCCTTGGTGACCAAGGGGTCAACAAATTCGGTCAAACAAAAATGGCATTATCATTTTTTCTTTATTTCTAATAACTATGTGCATTTATATCAAATTTGAAAGACCTTGTGCACCTAGTGGCCTGGTTTCAGCAAGAATTGCTCAATTATATTTAGCTCGTAGTCAGCAGGACTATTGTTTTCGGTTTTTAAGGTACCCGAAAAATTAAGACACTGGATTCAACTGGCGCAGTTAAACATTTTTTTGTATTGTGCCGTTTCAAATAAATGTTGTGAACGAAAAAAACATATTCCGAAGACTACCTAAACTGACGCAGTTTTCTCAGAGATGGCTGAACCGATTTTCATGAAATTAGTGTCATATGAAAGGTCTAGCAACCTCATAATACCCTATTAAATTTCATTGTAATCGGACTGTAATGTTTCAAAATGTGAAAATCACGAAACTTCATTATCTCAGAAACTACACAACCGATTTGAACAATATTGGTATAAAATGAACTGGTTCATCAAGAGTTAACTAAGAATTGTATTATGATCGAACACGTGGTTCAAAAAGTAATTACATCGGAAAGGCATATATTTAGTGGTTAATTTGTGAGTTCGAAATCCAATTTGTGGTTAAGCGGTTTCCGAGAAATTTTCAAACAACTGAGTCAAGCCATCTTGAAACATGATTTTTCTTCAAATGAATCGGACTACGATGATTTATACATCAATCGAAAGCTCTTAATTTGTGGTTCACGAAAATGTAATTTTAGGGTCATAATTACTAGTGTTTGTACAGAAATTTGTGTTTTATTGTTCACGTAGTTCTACGCTTTGTTTATTTGTTGTTGACGTTGCTGGCCGCTAGTGGCGTTGGCTGTTTACGGTGTTTGGCACTGTCATAATGAGCGTGCGTGTGGGGAATATGGTAAATATCATTATTGTTCGACTTAAATTTTTACATTGGTATAGATTTATGGTTTACTGACTAGTAAGTATTACAAAGGTTTCTGCACCACTACGTGGATTAATTCTGGTTTTTGATTTAAATTAAAATTTAGTTTTATTTTCAATTTCTTTTATTCATAATTTTTTTCTTGACGGTGTATATTTTTCACAAGGCATTAGTAATTCCGCGTGAATTCCAGAATCCACGTAAAAAAACGCGTAAAAAGCGACCTTAGTGTACTACAGTTTTTCTGTACATACAACGGTTTTCTAGCTGAGATGCTTAAAAGCAAAGCAAAGCCTTGGTGCTACTTGGAACTCGATTTTCTGTTTTTTACTATACAAAGACTTCGCAGCCAACTGTTAAGTGTACAGGACAACAATTACGGGGCTAGCGCTACGATCCTACTGACACTGACAGTCTCTCCCGAGCCGAGACTCGAACCTACGACGACTAGCTTGTTAGGCCAACATCATACCTCGAGGCCATCTGGGAGAGCTAAGCTAAGGTGCTTAGAATGCTTAAAAATGAAAATATCTCATGGGTCTAAAAACTTTCTCCATCTGTGAAAAATGCTAACTTTGCTAAGCCGTGTGCAAAGTTTCATTCAAATATGATCGATAAAATTGTTGCGAATTTCCAAATCATTCGGCACGATTTTGCTCAATCAATTTTACAACCATTTTGATAGCTTACTTATTCATTAAAATTTGATTAAATTTGTAGTTTCCTAATATCTCCATTTCAATTAATTCGGTTCCATTTTTCTTACCGCCTTATTTAATTTTTTGCATTCCTATCTATTAACTTCCAGATGAATTTCAAGAATTTCCTTAGTCGAATGTTTCGCTTCTGTTAATGTTAATGATCTGATATTTTAATTTCTCTCAATGGACAGTATATTTTAGATTTCTGACAAACATTTGATAATTTTTAAAATGTGTAATTTTTTTTTTAACGCCTAAGATTTATTCTTACTTTCTGCACTGTGTCCAAACGTTTATGTGCTTTCAATACTTGTTCAAGCATATTCTTCTTGATTTCAGTGCTATAAATCAATTTTGTTTTTTTTTTCTGAATAAACCAAATCAATTTTGAAAACATCCTTTCGGGTTCAATGCCTGTTGATTTTATTCAGTTCTTTTTTTTATTTTAAAAATGGTTCAAGTTGATTTTAGGTAAAAAATTTTCAAAATCATGACAAATCCTTTGTTTGCAAAACAGCACGTTTTTCTCGACGGTGCCACTAGTGGCTTAACAGACCCGTTCACAGCGGAAATCTTCTTTGTTACTTTGCTCATAAGTTACCCGCATAATCAATAACCATAAATTTCTTAACAACTAGTTCGGGATATAGTCACAACTGTGTGGGTTATCGTTAAACGATCTGCATTATCATCCGTTTATAGTAATTGATTATGCGGGTAGCACACATGCATGGAAAAATAACAGAAAAGCAACATTAAGTTGGATCCCGGCAGCTTATTTGAACACTTGTTTAAATATTTCCGAAACATTTCTCAGAATCTAGGTGATGAAAAAGTGATAGTTATTGTTTGCAATACCTACTGGTTCTGAAAAAAATTCGTCGAATTTGGATTGCTTTCCTCTGAAAGTACATTTTCGTTACCGGTATCCTTTTTACCAAAAAATTTACACACATTCATTTTGCGCCTGGTTGGCTACCTGAAATAGCAAGTGTTTTGTTTAGTTTAAATTAGTTCATTTGACACGGCACGATACATTTTCTGTTCTACTGAGCCAAATACAATTCGTATTAATTCTACGTTAGCAGGGAAAAGAGGGAACCCTTTTTTTTATTCTCGCGGCCGACTACGAGCTAGTGGGGATTTAAGGTGAGAGAAGGGGAGGTACAATTTTGACTTCAAACTATTTTAGAATTTTGTTTTTCAACTGGTAGAGCAATTGCATACTTGTTTGTTGTGGGTTCAAAATATTTGTGTCAGCATAGATGCGGGCTCTTCGTTTCCGTGTCTTCAGCATAGTATATTTGTATCCTTAATCTGACAAATAGACAAAGAAAATTTTAAATCTTAATGTCAGCGTTTCTCAGTAAGCAGTATAGCTGTGTCATGTACTGCAGATCACCGCTTCCCAGAATGTCTCTAACGGGAACGTTCGGTTGTTTTCCTCGGGCCCGGAGGGAATCTATAAGCTCGGACCTAACATCACAGAATTCGGCACACGACCAAACAACATGCTCGATGTCATGGTAGCCATCGCCACAAACGCAATGATTACTGTCTACAAGCCTTATACGAAAGAGATGCGTGTTTAACGTATAGTGATTGGACATAAGTCTGGACATCACGCGAATGAAGTCCCGACCTACATCCAACCCCTTGAACCATGCTTTCGTCGATACCTTAGGAAAAATGGAATGTAGCCACCGTCCCAGTTCATCTGAGTTCCATGACGATTGCCAACTGTTGAGTGTTCTCTGACGCAAAATGCTATAAAATTCTTACATAAATATCGCCATCAATAGCACCCACCTTAGCTAAAGCGTCAGCCTTTTCATTGCCCGGAATTGAAAAATGAGAAGGGACCCACGCTAAGGTAACCCGGTAATTTTTATCTGTTAAAGCTCTTAAAAACCGCCGTATTTCCCCAGGAAATACGGGGTGTGCTTCACCGTCTTCATCGATCGCAGAGCCTCAATGGCACTGAGACTGTCTGTGAAGATGAAGTAGTGGTCTATGGGCAGGGTTCCGATGATCCCAAGAGAGTACTGAATAGCAGCTAGTTCTGCGACGTACACGGAAGCAGGAGCATCGAGTTTGTAGGAGGCGGTAAAATTTTCGTGGAAAACACCGAAGCCAGTGGACTCATCTAGATTAGATCCGTCAGTATAAAACATTTTATCACAACTCACATTTTTAAACTTATTTTAAAAAATCTCAGGGATCTCTTGTGGGCGCAATTGATCCGGGATACCAATAATGTCTTCTTTCATGGTGGTGTCGAAGAATATAGCATTGTTAGAAGTATCTAAAGGTGCGACATTGAAGGGAACGTATGAAGAAGGGTTAATATCTTGAGCCATGTAGTCAAAATATAAAGTCATAAATCTGGTTTGGGATTGAAGGTCGACCAACCTTTCGAAATTTTCAATTACTAATGTGTTCATGACCGTACATCGAATTAGTAACCGGTAAGTAAGATTCCAAAAACGATGTTTCAACGGAAGAATACCCGCACTTCGAGACTCGTCGTATGGATCGACTGCATGCAACCCAAGGCAATACGCAAACAACGATATATTGTATTCTTTCTAGTTTCAAAATATGCGTGTTCGCAGCGGAGCGAAAGCAGAAACAACCGTACTCAAGAACTGACAGTATTGTTGTTTGATATAACCTTAGAAGGTCTCCTGGGTGAGCACCCCACCAGGTTCCGGTAATCGTACGAAGAAAATTAATTCTCTGTTGGCATTTTCGTGTCAGATACCTAATATGACAAGCCCAGGTGCATTTAGAGTCGAACCAGACCCCGAGATATTTAGCGACTAAAACCTGAGTGATCGTTTTACCCGTTAGTAGGAGCTGCAGCTGAGCTGGGTTATGTTTCCTAGAAAAAACGACCAACTTAGTTTTCTCCGGAGAGAATTCGATACCCAGCTTAAGAGCCCATTCAGACAAATTGTCTAAGGTATCTTGCAATGGTCTTTGCAGATCGCTAGCCTCGCTACCAGTAATGGATACATCGCTATCGTCTGCAAGTTGCCTGAGCGTGCATGAATTTGCAAGACATTCATCGATGTCATTGACGTAAAAATTATATAAGAGAGGACTTAAACATGAGCCCTGGGGAAGGCCCATGTAACTAATTCAGGAAGTTGTCGAACCGCCATGTTAGAAATACATATGCTTTTCTGACAACAAATTGAGCAAAAAGTTATTCAAATTTGGTGAAAGTCCCTGCGAATGAAGTTTCGCGCTAAAAAATTCTACAGAGACAGAGTCAAAAGTCAGCCCTTTAATATCCAAGAACGCAGAAGCCATTTGCTCTTTTCGAGCAAATGCGAGTTGAATTTCAGTAGAAAGCAACGCTAGGCAACCGTTCGAAGGCCCCGGCGAAAGCCAAATTGAGTATCTGAAAGTAAACCGTTTGTTTCGACTCATTTGTCTAACTGTAAGAGGATCATTTTCTCCATTAATTTCCGGAGGCAAGAGAGCATCGCAATCGGCCTATATGAGTTGTGATCAGAGGCAGGTTTCCCGGGTTTTCGAATAGCAATGACTTTTACCTCCCTCCAGTCATGCGGCACAATATTTAGCTCAAGAAACTTATTGAACAAATTCAACAAGCGTCTTTTTGCAGAGTCGGGTAGATTCTTCAACAGGTTGAATTTTATTCTATCTAACCCTGAAGCCTTATTGTTGCACGACAGGAGAGCCATTGAAAATTCCAACATCGAAAATGGAGGCTCTTCCGTAGTTACTAAAAACGCGTCGCGAAAGGTTTTCTGTTCCGGTACAGAGTCCGGACAGACCTTTTTGGCAGAATCGAGTATCCAGCGATCTGAATACTCCTCACTCTCATTCGAAACGCTACGGTTCCGCATGCGCCTGGCGGTATCCCAAACAGTGCTCATCGCTGTTTCCCTCGACAACGCGTTTATGAACCGCCGCCAGTACCCACGTTTTTTCGCCTTTACTAAGCTCTTCATCTGCCTGCCCAGTGCCTCGTACTTTCGAAGTAGGTTGACAGTGCCGTACTCCCGGTAGTCCTTATACGCCGCGGACCTTCGCGCGTACAGCTCAGAGCACTCTTTGTCCCACCATTTGTTGGGAGGGCGCTGTCTAATCGTTACCCCGGGTATCGGTTTCGTCTGAGCTTGAGTCGCGGCGTAGATTATCAAGCCAGCTAAGAACGCGTATTCATCCTCCGGAGGAAGTCCCTCGTGAGTCTCGATAGATTCCGCTATAAAAGACTCATAACGCTTCCAAGCAATATTACGTGTAAGGTCGTAGGAAATATTGATTGGGTTCGGGGAAGTTGAACCATTAGCAATTGATATAACGATTGGAAGATGATCACTACCGTGGGGATCGTTGATTACTTTCCACTGGCAATCTAACGCTAGTGATGTCGAGCAGAGAGATAGGTCAAGCACGCTTTCACGTGCTGGAGGATTAGGTACACGTGTCGTTTCCCGAGTATTCAAAAGTGTCATATTGAAGTCGTCGATCAAGTTACAGATTAAAGAAGATCGGTTGTCGTCGTACAGCGACCCCCAAAGCGAACTGTGAGAGTTAAAATCTCCCAAAATCAAAAAAGGTGCGGGAAGCAATTCTGCTATATCAAGGAGTTGCTTCTGTTCAATCCGCGCGGATGGGGGAATATGTAACGAAACAAGGCAAAGGTCTTTTCCATTCATATTCGTTTGAATGGCAACAACTTCAATATTCGAGATCGAGGGGAGGTCGATTCTGAAAAAAGAATAGCACTTTTTGATCCCTAAAAGTTTCCCTCCACCGTGCGAGTCTCGATCTCGACGAATGATGTTGAAATCGTGGAAATTAAGTTGGTCATTTGAATTGAGAAAAGTTTCACAGAGCGCGAACGCATCACAATTATAAGTGTTTATCAAATGTGAAAATAAATCGAATTTGGGGATGATACTTCTGCAGTTCCACGGTAACACAGTGACACAATTTCTAACCTCTTTCGACGTATTAGTCATCGAAAGATACGATAGCTGAAATGAGGGGCCTGAAGGAGCTGAAAAGTTGCTGTGAGTTGCTTCAAAAAGGTTTTCACTGTAGGGAGAAGGGCAAGAAGAATGTTTTGAAGGGGATCTGGTATGTTGAATGTATTAAATATTCAGTCCACAATGTCAGAGAATTTTATGAACCCTGTTTCTATTATGTCTTCTGATCGATAAATGGGTGCACGAGGGGTTTTAGGTACCTCAGGAAGCGGTGGGTACTCCTGGTTTGATTTGAAATTAAAACCGGGGGGTACTTGCTTCGGTTTTTCTTCACCGCTTCCTTTTTGTGTTGTCTTATTGGTCATTCCGCTAAGGATTATCTTACGACCTCTGCGAGAAAGATTAGAAGAGTTGAGCATTCTCCTCTTCCTAGATTCCTCTGGCAAGGCATAAGAACACCCTTCGACGGGATCGTCAGATGTACCCTCATCGGTTGGCAAAACGGAAAAGATGTTTCCTGTCGAGGGTGGCTCAGCCCTCTTAAGCATTTCTGCAAGAGAGCGCTTTGATCGTTCCTTAAGGGAACGCTTAATATTTTCCTCGCGCTGTTTGTACGCGGGACACGCCGAAAGGTCATGCCGAGTTCCCTCGCACTTGCTGCAGCGTGCCTTGTTGCAGCAGTAGGTGGCTGTATGACCTAAGTGCTTGCAGTTTTGGCAATGCATGACCCGCGGTACGAACAGGCGTACAGGCAGACGAACCCTGTCCAAAGAGATGTAGTTCGGCAGTGCGGATCCGGCGAATGTTACACGGAAGGAGTCCGAAGGGAGGAATTTCTTCTACCCTTCTTCGATGGATACTGAATGCAATTGCTTGACATCCAGTATCTTTACATCTTGAATCAGGGGGTTCTTTAAGCAGCCAACCACCTGACGCAAAATGTCATCGACCGAGATGCTTCCTTCGGTAACCACACCGTCGATCTCCACGTCCTTGGCAGGGATGTACACGCGGTACGCCCTTGTAAAGAGCTCGTAGCTAGCAATTTCGTTTGCTTGCTTCAAGCTACTCACGACAACTCGCAGTTTGTTCGGCCTCACCTTCGTAATCTCGGTTACGGCCGAAAACTATTTTGCCAGGTCTTTGCCTATTTGAATTATATTCAAAGGTTTTTTTATGGGCCGGAAGTAAACAACGTAGGGACCGCTGGCGGCATCTTGGTAAGCTTTTACCCGTATTTCCGGTACCCTTGGTACGGGGCTAGGTAGCGGGGGTGGTGCAGGGGAAGGTAAGTGAGAACTGCTGGGGGAAATTTCAATTTCTTCCCCATTTGTTTCCACATCCAGAAAAAGTTGCACCTGCATGTCGTCCATTTTGCGGGAGCGTTACGCTCTACCGCACACAAACGATAAATATTCTAATGTGTGGGGGGATCAAACAGTTGATATTAAATTTTAAAAACAATATTTCAAACTACAATGGATCAAACAAAAAAAAAGACAGTAATACTAATAATAATAACAATAGTAATAATACTTTTAATAACAATAATAATAATAATAATAATAATAATAATAATAATAATAATAATAATAATAATAATAATAATAATAATAATAATAATAATAATAATAATAATAATAATAATAATAATAATAATAATAATAATAAAAAAAATAAAAATAATAATAATAATAATAATAAAAATAATAATAATAAGCTCGGCCCGTGTGAGTAGGTGATGACTCAACGGAGCTTAGCTGCTAGCTACCGAGCGGGTCGTAGGTTGCGGATCACGGCACGGCCATTATAATGGTTAGTTGCGAATACTTGAATAAGCAACCCCGGACAAGCAGCGGGGATGGTCTATGGATGTGGCGAGACCTAACAGTGGGCCCTGTTGAGTTTCCTAGAAATACCACAATATCCGAATACCAGTCCTGACAAGCGAAGTGGTACCGCCATAAGTACCTTAGCCCAAGACCTCACCAACCGGTTAGGCTTCCGATCAAAAAGTTCACCCACAATGGAGACACGATTCACTAGAAGAAGACCCATGCGATCGCCCGAGGAGGGAGCCCCTACTGGAGCTGGTCCTGGAACGGGGGACAGAGCGAGCGGCCAGCGTCTGGAGGATGACGAGGTGCAAGAGCGGCCCTCCAGGCAACGGGCTCAGCCCGTAAACTATACGCAATACAGACAAGGCAGCGATAGACATCACCAAGGCAATGCTGCCCCTGCTAACGATGCTGCAACTGACCGCCGTCAGTCGCTCACTTTGGCAGGCCGCCCACGGCAGCGGATCATGTGGACGAGAGAGATGAACATGTACGTGATTGGTTGCCACTACGTTTGCACGAGATTGGAGACGGATGTGTCTGGCAGGTCTAGAATGCTGGACATGTTTAATGAGCGGTTCCCACGATATGCCAACCAGCTTGATCGGAACAAGCTGTACACCCGACGGCGAGCAATACTGTCGAATAATATGCTCACAGCCGCCGAGTTGGACACAATCAAGCTGGAAGTGCAGAGGGAACTTTGGAGTACAGAGAACAGATCGAGCGATATGTCGAGAAGGAGTTCTGTTGGGCTGGATCTAACCGTAGACATGCCAGTAGAGGAGCCAGCAGAAGAGCTGGCTACTCCAGAACCAACAGTGAGCCTGGAACAACAGCTACGAGACGAACTAGCTTTCCATATGGATGCGGCGGTTACACAGTTTCGGGGAACGGATCCCTTATCCCGACACAGGATACCAAAGCTTCAGTATACCTACCGGCTGACGAATGCAGTAAGCATCCTTAACCGGGATATTCTGCCACAGTATTCGGAAGTCGTGCAGAACCTAGAGAAACTGCAGTGCATGGTGTATTGTGCAGCTGTAGCCGTCGTGAGAACGCTGGGATTGCGCACCTACCCCCAAGGTAACGACGAAAGTCGCACTCGCCCCAGCAAACAAAATCCTGCATGGATGCGACGATTGGAGTCCCGAGTTGCATCACTACGGGCAAAAATTTGTCGGTTAACGCAATACACCAGGGAAAACCGATCAAGAAGGCTGGTTCGTCAAGTAGCTGAAATTGTTAAGCCCGCAGAGCTCCGTGATCTCAGTGAACCCAACCTCACAGAGATCGTCGACACCCACGTACAGCGGTTAAGTGCACTTGCTAAACGGATGCGACGTTATAGTGAATGTTCGAAGCGGAAAGAGCAAAATCGGATGTTCAGGACTAACGAACGAAAGTTCTACAATCACATTCAGAACAGAAATCCGGACTACAGCGAGGGACTCCCTGAGATTGGCGAAGTAACACAATTTTGGGCCAATTTATGGGAGAACCCCGCTCAACACAATAACGACGGGATGTGGTTGGTAGAAGAAGAGGAGTACAGTGGTGGAATTGAATGCATGCCCGCTGTGGCAGTTTCCGCCCAAGATATTCGTGAGGCTACACGGTATACCAGGAACTGGGCAGCACCAGGACCTGATTTTGTGCACAATTTCTGGTATAAAAAGTTCTCCACAGTCCATGGGCGCATAGCGGATTGTTTCAACAGGGTGCTGAGAGATCCCCAAGAGCTCCATGGATTCATCACTAAAGGGGTAACTTATCTTCTACCCAAGGACCGTAATATAGCTGACCCAGCCAAGTACAGGCCAATAACCTGTTTGTCAAGCTTGTACAAAGTGCTCTCGTCGGTAATTACAAGAAAAATACAGGACCTTTGCGACGCCAACCAGGTGATGACCGAAGAACAGAAAGGCTGCCGGAAAAACACGCAGGGCTGCAAAGACCAAGTCATCATTGATGCAGTTATTGTTGGTCAGGCAAGCCAGAAACAGAAAAACCTTGGCATGGCGTACATCGACTATAAGAAGGCATACGACTCGGTACCCCATCCGTACCTCATCAAGGTACTTGAGTTGTATAAAATAGACGATGGCGTCATCAGGTTGATGCAGCACGCAATGGGACGATGGAATACGTCGCTTCACGTTACCGACGGGGCAACGGTGTTGCGGTCCAGAACTAACAGCATAAGAAGGGGGATTTTCCAAGGCGATACCTTGGATACCGTGAATCGTACAAGTACCTTGGATTCCTGCAACTGAAAGGTATTCACCACGCGGTGATCAAGAAAGAGCTGCAGGGTAGGTTCTTGCATCGTGACAACCGTATATTGAATTCGCTCCTCTCCGCCGGCAACAAGATGAAGACGATAAATACGTTTGCCGTGCCCTTGTTGACATACAGCTTCGGGGTGGTCAAGTGGACCAAAACGGATTTGGAGGCGATAGAACGAGCGTTACGAGTGTCGCTCACCAAATACCGTTCGCACCACCCAAAATCAGCAACCGAAAGAGTCACCTTGCCACGTATTGAAGGCGGAATTGGTGTCACCGATATCCAAGCGCTATGCGTTTCCCAGATCCAGCAGTTGCGACAATATTTCAAAGAGAGCCAGAACCGTCATGATATTTATCGCACTGTTTGTCGAGCAGATCATGGATTCAGCGCCCTGCATCTGGCGCAGGAGAAATATCAGCTGAACTGCGACCTGAAACCTGTAGAAGAGAAGGTCGCATCGTGGAAGCAGAAGGAATTACATGGGACGCACCCCCATCAGTTAGAGCAAGCGCAGATTGATAAAGTGGCATCAAATACGTGGCTGGTGCGAGGTGAGCTCTTTTTGGAAACAGAAAGTTTCATGGTAGCCATCCAGGACCAGGTCGTTGCGACGAAGAACTACCGCAGGTATATATTGCACGGAAACATAGAAGACCGCTGTCGTAAGTGCAATTTAGTAGGAGAGTCGATCGAGCACGTCGTCGCAGGCTGTCAAGCGTTAGCTGAGATAGCCTATCTCGGTCGGCATAATGCGGTTGCCAAGATTGTGCACCAACAACTTGCACTGAAGCACGATCTGGTGAACCAGTATGTGCCCTGCTACAAATATCTGCCAGACCCGGTTCTGGAAAATAGCTGCATCAAACTGTACTGGGATCGCGAGATCATAACGGATGTCCTCATACGTGCCAATCGCCCTGATAGTGTGGTCTACGACAAAAGAATGAAACGGGTAACCATCATCGATATCGCTGTGCCGTTAGATCGCAATCTTCAGTCGACGTTCTCAACCAAGATAACGAAGTACCATGATTTGGCTGAGGAGTTGAAGCAGATGTGGCAACTTGAGGGAGTGCGTATAGTTCCAGTTATTATCTCCGCCACTGGAATAGTTCCCTGTACTCTACTGCGCTCTCTTGATGAGTTGGAACTGCGAAGAGAACTACCCAACATCCAAAAAGCGGTGATTCTTGGGACCTGCAACACAGTTCGAAGGTTCCTGAATCATCAAAACTGATCCATCGAAGCAAACGACGTTAGGATGTAAGTTAACTGGTTAATGAGATCCACAGAGCCTAACCCCTTTGGCATAACAGATAGCCCGGGGTAGGTGAAATTTTCCAGCAAATCTGCTGAGAAGTGTCAAAATTCTATAATTATTATAATAATAATAATAATAATAATAATAATAATAATAATAATAATAATAATAATAATAATAATAATAATAATAATAATAATAATAATAATAATAATAATAATAATAATAATAATAATAAAAATAATAATAATAATAATAATAATAATAATAATAATAATAATAATAATAATAATAATAATAATAATAATAATAATAATAATAATAATAATAATAATAATAATAATAATAATAATAATAATAATAATAATAATAAAAATAATAATAATAATAACAATAATAATAATAATAATAATAATAATAATTATAATAATAATAATATTTTTTTTTTCTTCATCTATAGTTTATTTGACACGGCACAAATACAATTCAATGTTTAACGGCGCCAATTATATCTGGTAGCTTACTTTCTAAAGTATCTTAATAACTAAAAGCAAATTTTATATCCTCGCTGCCGACTACGAGCTGAAATTAAATCTAACTTAAAGCTAGAATATTTTGCATTAAAAGCACAGGTTTGCTGTTTGATGATTTTCATTGCCATAGGTAAGCAGCATATTAAATTTGTTCCGCTGCTGGGCCAAGATATTACGGACTGGCATATTGGGTTGTTTCCATCGGGCCTTGAGAGTATCCTGTGGGTCTGATTGCTGTTTCCGGATCCGGGTTCTTAACGTGTTCTTGTCGTTTGGTTGGATGTAGGCGGAAGGGGATAGGACTAAACTGGGGCGTGGATGGATTTCAGGAAAACGTATATAAGGGACATGTAGGATAGGTCACGGCTCGCCAAGACATCACGAACAGGAACAGCCGACTGCCTACCTTCGGCCTGCAGGGAAGCTATTAATCTAGACCTGGCGTCACGGTGTACATGGCATGACCAAACAACGTGCTCTATGTCGTGATAACCTTCACCACAGGCACAGATACCACTTTCTCCGATCCCAACACGACGGAGATGCGCGTCAAATCTATAGTGATTGGACATAAGCCGGGACATCACGCAAATGAAATCCCGACCTACATCCAACCCCTTGAACCACGGGTTCGTCGACACCTTGGGGATTATGGAATGTAACCACCTTCCCAGTTCCCCCTTGGTCCAAGAATTTTGCCAACTGATGATCGTATTCTGACGTACAAATGCGAAAAATTCATTAAAGGCAATTGGTCTTTCATAAATATCACCGTTTGTTGCGCCCACCTTAGCCAAAGAGTCCGCTTTCTCATTACCCGGTATCGAGCAGTGAGAAGGGACCCACGCTAAGGTAATCTGAGTAGATTTTTCGGATAAAGCACTCAGATGTTCCCGTATTTCCCCAGGAAATACGGAGAGTGCTTAACATCTTTCATCGATCGGAGAGCCTCAATGGAACTGAGACTGTCCGTAAAGATGAAATAATGGTCCGTGGGCATTTTTTCGATAATCCCTAGGGTGTACTGAATTGCAGCTAATTCTGCGACGTAAACAGAAGCAGGATTATCGAGCTTATGGGAGACGGTTAAATTGTTATTGAAGATACCGAAGCCAGTGGACCCATCAAGAAGTGATCCGTCAGTGTAGTACATATTGTCGCAGTTGATGTTTCGATATTTATTGGAAAAAAATTTGGGGATCTGCTGCACGCGTAAATGATCCGGGATTCCACGAGTTTCTTCTATCATGGATGTATCGAAAAACACAGTTGAATCAGAAGTATTTGATAAGTCGACACGATTTGGAATATTCGAAGAAGGGTTAATATTATGGGACATGTGATTGAAATACAATGTCATAAAACGGGTTTGAGAATTAAGTTCGCTTAACCTTTCAAAATTTTCAATCACAGGACGGTTCAAGACCTCACATTTGATTAGAATACGAGAAGACAGGCTCCAGAAGAGGTTTTTCAATGGTAGTACTCCAGCTAAGATCTCCAAACTCATCGTATGGGTCGATTGCATGCAACCCAAGGCGATACGCAAACAACGATATTGTATTCGCTCCAGTTTGATCAAATGTGTGTTTGCTGCG
The DNA here is from genome assembly GCF_029784165.1 of Wyeomyia smithii. Classification (NCBI taxonomy): domain Eukaryota; kingdom Metazoa; phylum Arthropoda; class Insecta; order Diptera; family Culicidae; genus Wyeomyia; species Wyeomyia smithii. The sequence continues at coordinate 111,787,755 of NC_073694.1, forward strand.
GAGCGGAAGCAGAAACACCCGTACTCAATAACAGACAGTATCGTTGTTTGGTAAAGCCTTATAAGGTCTCCTGGGTGGGCACCCCATTGTCCGGTTATTGTACGAAGAAAATTCACTCTTTGTTGACATTTTTTCATCAGATACCTCACGTGACAACCCCAGGTGCCTTTAGAGTCGAACCAGACACCAAGATATTTGTGTACCAAAACCTGAGAAATCGTTTTACCCATTAATTGTGTTTGAAGCTGAGCAGGTTCATGCTTCCTAGAAAAAACTACTATCTCAGTCTTCTCCGGAGAGAATTCGATACCTAGCTGTAAAGCCCAAGCAGACAAATTGTCCAAGGTATCTTGCAATGGTCCTTGCAAATCGGCAGCTTTGGCTCCTGTAACAGAGATTACACTGTCGTCTGCAAGTTGTCTTATCGTGCATGAATTTGCCAGACATTCGTCGATGTCATTTACATAAAAGTTGTAAAGAAGGGGGCTTAAACATGAGCCCTGGGGAAGACCCATGTAGCTAATGCGAAAAGTTGCCAAATCGCCGTGCGTAAAATGCATGTGCTTTTCGGACAACAAATTGTGCAAAAAATTGTTCAAAATTGGAGAAAATGCTTGTCGGTGAAGTTTCCCCGAAAGAATGTCAATAGAAACGGAATCAAAAGCCCCCTTAATGTCCAAGAACGCAGACGCCATTTGTTCTTTGCGAGCATACGCCAGCTGAATATCTGTTAAAAGCAACGCAAGACAATCATTCGTCCCTTTGGCGCGGCGGAAGCCAAATTGAGTATCTGATAGTAGACCATTTGATTCGACCCAATGGTCTAAACGACGGATTATCATTTTTTCCATCAATTTCCGGATACAGGATAGCATTGCAATCGGCCTATAAGAGTTGTGATCAGAAGCTGGTTTCCCTGGTTTTTGGATGGCGATCACCTTCACTTGCCTCCAATCCTGCGGTACAATGTTTTGCTCCAGGAACTTATTGAACAAGTTCAACAAGCGCCTCTTGGCATTGCCGGGTAGATTCTTCAACAAGTTGAATTTGATTCTATCTAACCCAGGCGCGTTATTGTTACAGGACAGGAGGGCAACTGAAAATTCTGCCATCGTAAAAGGTGATTCTATCGCGTCGTGACCCGGAGACGTATCGCGAACAAAGTTTTGCGCAGGAACAGAGTCCGGACATACTTTCCTGGCAAAATCAAATATCCACCGACTTGAAGGCTCCTCGCTTTCGTTGACCGTTACGCGACTCCGCATTCTTCGGGCTGTGTTCCAAAGAGTGCTCATCGATGTCTCCCTCGACGTCTCGTTCACGAACCGACGCCAATATCCGCGTTTCTTTGCTTTAGCCAGGCTTTTAAGCTTGGTATTAAGCTCCGAATACCGTTTATAGTCGTCGGGTATACCTCCCTTCTGGAAGGCCAAAAGCGCGTCGGATCTTTGCGTGTAGACATCGAAGCACTCTTGGTCCCACCACGGAGTGGGAGGCCGTTCTTTGATCGTTACGCCGGGATATTTCTTCGTTTGGGCTTGCAACGCGGCGTCGAGAATCAAGCCCGCGAGGAGGTTGTATTCTTCAAGTGGTGGATAATGTTGAATCGACTCGACCGCTTTTGAAATCATTTCCTCGTATAACTTCCAATCGACATTCCGTGTGAGGTCATACGGAATGCCAATTGGTCGCATGCGAGTTGACCCGTTTGTAATTGAAAAAAGAATAGGCAGATGGTCGCTACCGTGAGGATCGAGGATTACCTTCCATGTGCAATCCAACCGCTGCGACGTCGAACATAAGGATAGATCCAAAGCGCTTGGGCGCGCTGGAGGTTTCGGGATACGTGTCATTTCACCGTTGTTTAAAATAGTCATGTCGAAGTCATCGCAAAGGTTATAGATTAAAGAGAAGCGGTTATCATTGTAAGGAGGAACCCCAAGCCACGCCATGAGAGTTGAAGTCTCCCAAAATCAAACGTGGCGAGGGAAGAAGTTCTATTAAATCAAAGAGCAGCCATTGCCCAACCTGTGCTCTGGGATGAATATATATTGAGGCAATACAAAGCTCTTTACCTTGTATTGTCATTTGACATGCGACAACTTCGATGCCTGGAATCAAGGGGAGGTTAATACGATAGAAAGAATAGCACTTTTTAATCCCTAAAAGTACTCCTCCATATGGGGTGTCTCGATCAAGGCGAATAATATTAAAATCATGGAAGTTGAGATCAATATTTTAAGGAAGCCAAGTTTCACAAAGGGAAAATGCATCGCATTTGTTTTTATTTATCAAAACTTTAAACGAATCAATTTTTGGTAAAATACTTCTACAATTCCACTGTAAGACAGAGATAGAATCCTTCATATACGCAGTTGAATTAGGCATCGAAGGATACAATCGCTGCAAGGAGGGGCCATTGGGCAGTCAACTGCTTCAAACATGATCTAACTGTTGGGAGGAATGCTGTGAGAAAAATTTTAATTGGATCGGGTACATTGAAATTTTCAAAAATCCAGTCCACAATGTCAGAAAATTTCACTAATCCAGAGTTTGTTTCATCAACTGGATGTGCAAAAGGAACAACTGGGGTTTTAGATGTTCCTGGCAGTGCTGGGAACTCCTTCTGGGACTTTAAATTTGCAAGCCCAGGAGGAGTTTGCTTCGGTTTTTCCGCAGCACTGTTTGGTTTGTTTGTAACTTTCATTTCACTTTGGGAAATCTTAGGACCTTTTCGGGGAAGTTTAGGAGAGGAAATATTTTTCCTCTTTCTAGACGCCCCAGGATTGGCATAAGTTGTTCCCGCTGGTGAATCGTCAGAATCGGTTTCATCAAAGGACAACAGATCAAAGGGGTTCGATGTTATGGTAGAAGTAGTCACGGTCTTCTTCAGCATCTCAGCGTAAGATCGCTTTGAACGCTCCTTAAGTGACCGCTTGATTTTATCTCTGCGCTGCATGTACACCGGGCATGTGGAGAGTTCATGCTGATTTTCCCCGCAGTGAATACATTTTTCAGCATTTACACTGCAAGAATCGTCCGCATGAGTTTCTCCACACTTGCTACATCGTGCCTTATTGCAGCAGTAGGCGGCTGTGTGGCCTAGCTGCTTGCAATTGGTGCAATTCATAACACGGGGTACATACAATCGCACAGGCAGACGAACCCGATCGATCGAGACGTGGCTAGGGAGAGCAGATCCGGCAAACGTAACACGAAACGAGTCTGACGGAGTGTACACTTTTTTACCGCCGACGAGAGACATGGACCGCAATTGCTTACAATCCAAAATCTTCGCCTGTGTTTCGGTATTTTTGAAGCAACCGGTTGCGCTTTTTAGGATACACTCGACAGACAGACTCGAATCGGTTTTGACACCGTCGATCTCCACGTCTCGTGCGGGTATTAAAACGCGATAGTCGCGTGTGAAAAGCTCGGAGCGAGCAATAGCGTTGGCCTGTTCCAGGTCGCTGACCACGACACGGAGCTTGTTGGGTCTGACCTTGGAGATTTCGGTCACGGCCTTGTACCCCTCCGTCAGGTCTTTCGAAATCTGCAGGATGTTTAACGGTTTCGATTTCGGTCCTGCTTTTGGCCGAAAGAAAACAGTAAAGCTGCCCTGAGATCCGTCCGGGTAAAGCCTGGGGCGAGGGGGACTGGAGAATTAACAGAGGAAGGGTTGGCAGGAGGGACAGGGTCGGAGGGATTCGGGGATGGTGGCACGGGAGGCGAGGGATCTACATCCATCGCGCTAAATCTAGCGCACTAACGCCGACAGTACACGTACCTCTTTACTTCTACTTTCAGCAGGGTTGGTTGTCCGAACGGTCGAAGCTGCAGCCGTTACAGCCAGCAGCACCAATACAGCAGCTCCAAACAGCCACCAGCAGCGAGCCGGGTGTGTGATCACTCAGCACAGCGACACAACTCGCTGTCAACTGTTGGCTTCTTCTTTTTCCTCCTTTGTGTTGAGATTCTCGTCCACTGCTGTCGCACAAATCACTTAGCAGCCAAATCGGCTTACGCACCAGCAAACAGCCCCGATGCGAAACAGTTGCACAAAGGCGGGCGACCTTGAACCTTCACTCGACCAGGCAAACAATGCCAACACTTGCTCGCGCGTCTTTTGTTTTATATTCTATCGGAGCGATCACCAAACACATCCGATACTGATGCGTGTTCGGCACAGAATGATCATAGTGCCCTTATCAATGAGCAATAACTGTGCGCTATCTACATTTTATCAGTTGCAATCGAGAATGTCTCTCTGCGGGAGCTTTATGCGTTTAGCTTTCTGATGTTGCGTATTTTGCTTTCTTCACACAGTGTGCATTTGCTTTTAGCGCGCGAAAAAAATAATCAACTCATCCGTTTTTTTCAACAAGCTTCATTGTTCTGTGCAAATTATATGAGCCTCTTTGTTACACACGATGAGTATGCCAAGACTGGCGTAGACAATGAAACCAGTTTTTATTTCTTTTCGGAATCGATTTCAATAACATCTATAAGTAGAAAAATTACAATGTACTTAGTTGAGCTCAAATCTTTCGCACTCGTGTTCATTAGCGGCCCGTGGACGCTTTTCGAAGTCATTGCAAGCCGCATTTCGTTCGGCATTTCGTCCTAAACCTTCAACAAGCGTTTTTGAATTTGTTCAAACTGAAATGCCTAACGTCGTTCAACTTTCCTAGAATGTATCCCCAGATACTGAAATCTAGAGGGGTCAAATCGAGTGACGATGCAGGCTATTCAGATGAACTGATGAAACAAGGCATATTCTGCTTTCACCATTTCTGAACGATCAATGCCTTATGCGCTGGTGCTGAATCCTGTTGGAGGCAACACTGTCTTTTTCAAAAAGCATTTTAGCGCAAGGATGCAAATGGCCTTTGATAACGGTACGTTGATGACCGCTGGAGTCCAAACACTCCGTTTTTTATCAGGTTTCTTCTTGGAAACAATCGTGCCAGTATCCTTGAAACGCTTGATGGTCCTGTAGACAAATAATCTGCTTTAATTCAGATGCGACAGCTATCCTCTTGATCTCGCTGTTAGTCAATCCTCGCAGGTGCAATACTCTTATTTGTTCTTTATTTGAATTCATTGCCATTTTTTTGAGAGCGGAACTGAAAACTAATTGTATTTATTCCGAATAAACAGTGAACACGTCAATCTTTCAAAACATGCTCAGATGTTTGTCATGCTGTGACTGAAAATACAACGAGGGGCACTCGATTACGTGTATCACTCCTATGTTGCCAGCTTGTATAACAACTTTTCTCCTCATACCAAAAGACAAATCCTGCAAAGCAGAAGAGAATTATTTAGAGCGCAGTCAACATCATATGAAGAGCTGTCACAAATATATGAGTGATAAATAAATTCTATTTGATACGGCGATTTTTATTTCAATTTTTTTAATAATGTTAAGCTTGTTTTTTGTACGTTTTTCTCAGAACGGAGTGGGGGAGAGGTGTCACCTAATGCTACGTTTTTTGTAGGGGGGGGGGGGGATTTCGTGACCAAATTCTAAGAGGGAGGCTTCTTGTGCGCAACTTACAAGCGCTTACGCAAGGATACAAGAGCTTTGCTTGTACAACTTGCGCACTTGTGACTTGTGTGCGCACTAAAACACAGTGGGCCAATTTACTAAATTCGGAGAAAAAAAAAAAGAATTTATAAAAATATATTGATAAATGAATAAAAAAAAAAGAAATAAATTAAAACTTGAATTTAATAGATAAATTGGACTCACGATAAAACGAAAAGTTACTAAAATCAATCTTAAACAAGGTTGATAAAATGTCGCTGGAAAAATCTCTCGGTAATCAAACCGAACGGGATATATTTTCCTAAAATGCAATCTGCTAAGTTCCTACAAGTGAATCTCCACCACGCTAAAGGCGCATCGGCAGTCCTTAGTAGAAGATTCAAAAAGGAGGAGCTAGACATGGTTCTTATTCAAGAACCATGGTGCAATAAAGGTAAAATATTAGGGATTCAAATGAACTCTGGCAAACTATATTACGACGGTTCACAGAGTTCGCCAAGAGCTGCAGTGACAGACTTTGTAAAACGAACAGAATTTGTAAAACGAGATATTGTAGCGGTTATGGTTCAGGTGCCAACCACCAGGGGGAATACTGAGGTAATTGTTGCTTCGGCTTATTTTCCAGGTGAAATAAATGAGGCGCCTCCTCCTGAGATTGCTTCGTTTGTCAAATTTTGCAGAGACAATAATAGGGCATTCATCATAGGCTGTGATGCCAACGCTCACCATACAGTTTGGGGGAACAAGGGCGTCAATGGTCGTGGCGAGTGCCTATTGGAGTTTCTCTCGTCGAATAATATAGATATTTGCAATAAAGGTAACAAACCAACATATGCAAACGCTATCAGAGGTGAAGTTTTGGATCTGACGCTATGCAGTCCAGCAATTTTGGAGAAAATTGCTGATTTGCATGTGTCGGATGAAACCTCACTATCTGATCACAAGCACATTTTGTTTGAATGGATTGGTGGGAAACCATCATCTGTTACTTACAGAGATCCTAAAAAAAACAGACTGGGATCAATATGCACAATATTTGCGAAAAGAATTACCTTCAAATTGTAGCAGAATTGAAACAGTTTCAGACTGGAATCTATGACAATTCAGCTAAATGAAATGGTGATGAATGCATACAAGAAAAGTTGTCCCGCCAAACAATCGTCATCAAATAGGGACGTGCCATGGTGGAACAAAAAGCTAGAAAGTCTTCGAAAAAATAGTCGAAAACTTTTTAATAAAGAAAAACGTACATCAGATTGGGCTCAATATAGAAGAGCCTTAACTTCGAATGTGTGAATCTATAGAAAGGACTCCAGTTATTTCCAGATTACAAAAGACTCTTGCCAAAGATCATACCGTTGAGCTAGGCAATCTAAAGCGTCACGACGGAATCTATACTAGTGGTCCTCGTGATACCTTAAATCTAATGATGGAAACGAATTTTCCCGGTTTTATTGAAAAGACGGATTCAGCCATCTCTGATTCAGTTGAATTTGTTCTACGCAGACTAGCTCTTGGTCTGCTGGAACGGAAAATACTGTATCGGATGTGGCGGATGAAATTTTTACGAGAACCAGGGTGGAAAGTGCTATGAGATCCTTTGAGCCTTTCAAGTCTGCAAGTGTAGATGGAATATTTCCAGCTTTGCTTCAAAAAGGTGAAGCAATACTAATTCCTTCTCTCATTGAGATTTTCAAGGCCAGTTTAAGGTTGAATCATATTCCATCAAAATGGAGGGTAGTAAGAGTGATCTTCATACCTAAAACTGGGAAGTGTGATAAGACGCATCCTAAATCATTCAGACCCATTAGTCTTTCTTCGGTTTTATTGAAGACAATAGAAAAAGTGCTGTATGATTTCATTCATACATCTTACATGCAAACAAAACCGCTTTCAAAGTTCCAGTCTGCCTATCAAACTGGAAAATCCACTATAACAGCGCTTCATACGCTGGTCACGAAAATTGAAAAGTCACTTTCAGCTAAAGAAATTGCTCTGTGCTCTTTCTTGGATATTGAAGGTGCTTTTGATATTGCGTCCTATTCTTCAATGTCTAGTGCAATGAAGAACAAAGGATTTCACACGAGCATTGTTAACTGGATTCATACCATGCTTGCAAAAAGAGAAATCACTTCTGAGTTGGGAGGTTCGTCTATTACGGTAAGGGCAACGAAAGGATGTCCGCAAGGAGGTGTTCTTTCGCCACTTATGTGGTCTTTGGTGGTGGACGATCTTCTCAAAAGCTTAGAAGCAAAAGGTTTCGAAGTTGTGGGCTTTGCAGATGACATAGTCATCTTGGTAAGAGGAAAGTTCGACAACATAGTTTCGGAAAGAATGCAGGAGGCTCTGGAGTATACTCAGTCTTGGTGTATAAAGGAGGGTCTCAGCATTAATCCGACAAAAGCTGTAATCGTACCTTTCACTAGAAAGAGGAAATTCAATCTGAAAACTCTCAAGCTTGGAGGAGTAGAAATTCCATTCAGTGAACAGGTTAAATACTTAGGAGTTATCCTTGATGTCAAGCTAAACTGGAATGCACATCTTGACTATGCAATCAACAAGGCATTGCAGGTCAGTGCATTATGGTTGTGCTCCAAAACCGTTGGGAGAAAGTGGGGCTTGAGACCGAAAATGGTGATGTGGATATTCACATCTATTATACGTCCAAAACTGACCTACGCTGCGTTAGTGTGGTGGCCAAAAACCAAAGAGTCCACCGCTAGAACGAAGCTAGATAAAGTTCAACGACTTGCGTGCATTGCTATAACAGGAGCAATGAAAAGTACCCCGTCAAAAGCTCTTGATGCAATTCTTCATCTGCTGCCGTTGTACAAATACGTGCAACTAGAAGCAGAAAAGAGTGCCTTGAGGCTGAAAAGAACAAAAACTATCTTGTCAGGTGATCTTGTGGGTCACCTGACTATACTGGACTTTTTCAAAAGAGGGCCAGTGATGAGTATGAATGGAGACTGGATGGCACCTCAGGATAACCATGATATTCCCTACAAGGTATGCGAAACGTCGCGTACAGACTGGGAAGTCGGAGTTCCTGATGTCCGTCCCGGTTCAACGATATTTTTCACAGATGGCTCAAAAATAGGTACCAAAACTGGTGCAGGAATCTTCGGCCCTGGAATTAATATTTCAGTGGCAATGGGACACTGGCCAACAGTGTTTCAAGCAGAGATTTTTGCAATCCTTGAATGGGCGAATGTGTGTCTGACCTAGGAAATACAAACATGCAAATATTTGTATTTTCTCTGACAGTCAAGCAGCACTGAAAGCACTTGATGCTTATAAATGTACATCCAAGATTGTCTGCGAATGTATTCTCACATTGCGACAGCTATGTCAAACAAACTCAGTAAATTTGTATTGGGTTCCAGGACATTGTGGCTTTGGTGGGAATGAAAAGGCAGACGAACTTGCAAAACAAGGATCTAACTCACAGTTTATCGACCCAGAACCTTTCTGCGGTATATCAAACTGTGCAGTGAAAATGGAGCTTAAACGCCGGAAAGAACAAAAGGTGATAACCAATTGGTTGGATGTCAAAAAGTGTTCCCAATCTAAAAGATTTATCACACCAAACGAGAATAATTCGAAAAAGCTCCTAGAGCTCAACAAAAGAGCTCTTTGTACATACGACGGCCTAGTAACGAGGCACTGTCCGAGTAGATTTAAAGAACATTGGCCGGGTTCAGGATGATATCTGTCGCTTTTGTAATATGGAAAGCGAGACATCGGAACATCTGCTGTGCAGTTGTGGTGCATTATTTAAACGCAGATCAAGGTTTCTTGGCAGTGGCTGTTTATAGCCCAAATAGATTTGGTCTTTGAATCCTGGGAAGGTGATTGGCTTCATAAACCATATTTCACCTGACTGGGAGCGTGTCGGTGCAGATACCTGATCACTCAATTATAGTGGTCATTGTATTTTGCAAGGGGACACGTATAGCAATTGACTGGGATATATTACAAAAGTTCACATCAATGGACAACGTAATTCTAATTCCCTAACAAAAAAAAGAGGGAGGAGGGGTGTGGAAATCCTGAGAGAAAAGGCCCAAACACAATGGATACATTTGCGTTGCGTTGACGTTCATTTGACAGAAAATGTATGGACTAACTGTCAAATTGCCGCAAACTCAGCCGCAACGTATCCATTGTGTTTGCACTCTCGCTACACCAGTACCGATGAAAATGGTTTGGTTTTGTATAAGAACAAGAGAGACCGAAATAATTCTTCACCACATGCAGGTATGAATGGTATAAGTGTAATGTAATTTTGAGTGTAAAATGTGTCCCTACCACCGCCAGGTGTCGATACTTAAAATACAGAGATATGATCTTGTGTAGGGTTTTTTAGTTGCATATCTGTTCTTTGATGAAATTACTACAATTGATGGAAATTAGGTATATTTTTCAGTAAATTTATATTTAACGAAGGGTAATAGATATTTGGAATTTACCTAAGTAAAAAATGTGTGCGAAATTGCTGAAAATAGGAAAAATAGCGTAAATTCGATCCCGCGAAACTTCGCACAATCTTAGTTGTTGGAATAAAGTCCGAAATACAACGAAACCAGGATTTGTTGTCCGTGTTACCCTACTGAGCTACCTTCATGTCGTTAACTGCTCCCATCAGCAGAAAACTGAGCCTCTTTCGCGATTAAATCAAACATTACTATTCGGGTAATTTTGGGTGGCTACATGGTACACCCAAAAGTTCAAGTCTTACGCAGCCACTGTGTCCTCTCAGTTTTTTTGCGTTATTAACGCACAAAAAATGTGTGGAGAGCATAACGCATCAGCTGCACAAGGAATACATAGACATGATTCAAATCCAAATATGTATCATTACTACACGACAAGGCAAATCGTTCTGCGCCGTTATTCACGTTCACTACAACCAGAGCCTCACACTACTGAGCAAAGCGACGCACTTGCTTGAAGAGAGCAGCAAATCGTTCTGAAATATTGCTCAAGAGAGATAACAAACTGGTGTGATCTTTTTCACACGAAAGGACATACGCTCAAACACAACAGAGATCACTACAGAACGTGCTTTTACTGTGAGAGAAACATATACCCAGGTCGCCATTTTTGATCCACAAAACTTCGTAGAAAATAAGAAAATAAAAGATTTTTGATGCTTAAGCTGCCTCTTTATCGATATTCAAACCAATGAATCTTAACCTTTCCTCCAGCTAAATGTCCCAAGAGTTCTAGTTTGGATTAACGTAAAAAAGTAAAACAGTAAGGCGTCTTACACAAATTACGTAACGCATGAAGGGGAGGAGGGGGGTTGAGTCTGTATTACTTATTGTTACGTAGGGGGGAGGGGGGGGTAGTAGAGACAGTTACGTGACTGTGATGTTTGCTCGAAATTGAAAATTTGATCAGCGTTACGTAATTTTAGGGGGGGGGGGAGTCATGTCGAACGTTACCTATCGTTACATAGGAGGGAAGGGAGTCTGAAATCTAGGTCATTAGCGTTACGTAATTTGTGTACGACGCCTAAGTTAAGAGCTGAATGACCTTCTGGTTAAAAGCTCTCTAATAAAAATCAAATTAAAATTCAAATGTACAAAAGTAAATCGAATGTCGTAATTAGAGCTGTTGCGAACCAGAGTGGTCTATGTGCTACGAGCAAATTGTTCAGGAGAAGCAATTTTCGAAAAATCTCTGAATAAAATTCTGTTCAACGGATTCTTTCAAACAAAATGTTATAATATAAAGGTTATGAAGTGGTTTAACATTGGGATACAAATTATGTTTCTTCAATCTAGGTCGGGACACTAAACCATGTCTTTTCACGTACAAAACTAGACTGATAATTTATTTCTACAAAATACAAAGTAGCATTGGCCAAAATCTGCGAAAGCATCGATACTCGAGGATCGATAATTTTTTTCAGGTTGCATCGATACCAGGTCGATATCAAACGCGGAGCATCGATATCAGATGTATCGATATTCTACCTGCTTCTTAAAACAGGTCTATGAAAAGCGGCAATTTTTTTTATATTCATTACGGTCAGTCAGAGATGGCAGATGTTTTTGAAGAAAGTTTGCAACTGCTCGAAAAACTGATAAAATCTGCTTGAAATTTGAAAAAAAATCTGGCCGTGATTTGAAAAAAAATGCGTTTGCATAGGCAAAGGCTGCAGAAATCTGCAAAGATTTTGAAAAAGTATACGCAAGTATAAAGAAACTCTGACAAAAACACAGGAATTATGGAAAAACTGCAATTATTTGCGAATTAAAAATCTGAGTTTTGCAGACATATCTACACATTTGGTATCCCTGCGGTCAATAGACCTAATGGGAATTATATGTCACATACAAATCAGTGCAATAGCATAAGCGCGTCTGCGGCCTGATTTGAAATTTCGGGCAGCACAAAAGCACTGGCGTTTTATGGCCTTTCAGTGTTAAGGAGATGACTTATTGAAGAAAGAAGATACAGTTTAACAATGTTAAGAAATTTTCAAATAGGGAACAAGAAACATTCTGCAGTGCTTCGAAACGTACAAGACATCGACCTAATTCAAGTAAGGCTTCCGTTTTATGTTTAGAGTTATCCGTTTTACAAACAAATCACAATTTCTGGTGAAAATGTTGCATTTTTGTCTTCAAACTGATCACTCTCTTTTGAATAAGCAAAAAGATTTTAGAACGGTTTTCAAAGTAATCTTTTCAACTCAATTTAGTCATATTTTACGCGTTTTCATAAAAATTTGAGACGAAACCCCCGCATAAAAAGACTGCTGTATAATTATTGGAATACTAAGCCATTCACCACAAAATGCTTGTCAGATGAGTGACGCGGCGATTCCGGTTTTGCTCTGCATAGACAGTATTGTCAATTGCGAAACAATTTTTCTCGCAAGAGGCATGAAAATCATCTTAGAAGTGCGCGGGTATATGCAATCTATTGGTGACTTTTACAAAAAGAGCTAAATTTCCGCGCAGCTTGTTTAAGACATTCAGGCAATTGGTCGTATCCGACCATTTTTATTGAAACAATATACCACTATTGATGTTAGAAATACTAATAAAATAGAAGATCCTCCAAAGAACGACCATAACGACCATCGTGTTTTTTCATGGTGTACAGTGAGATGGTTTAATTTTTTTCTGGTTTCCAGGTGTAATTTCGATAACTCTTCTATACTGAAAACGTTTTCTATCTTTGAAACGTTAATTGCTAGATAATGAACTGGCGGAAACAATGGATATTCTTTGCTTGTCAATTCAGCATTGAAGTATTCGTTTCCATTTAGAATTATCGAACAATTTGAAAACTTCAATAAATAGTGGCCTTCTAAAGTTCTGTTAGATGCACCGCAGTTGTTGTCCATTTCTATTTTTCCGTCATTTACTAAAATTAATGATGGGGTGATTTCGATAATGTTGTTATGTTCAAGAACTGGTTGAATTGTACAGTTCCCGTGTTGTTCTTTGATTATGTTGCTAATGCATCCATCATTTGTTGCATTGACTACGTCGCACTGTGGGGCAGAACCCAGAAAAGTAGCGACAAAACTAAAAAAATTAAATTCAGTTTTCATGCCTCATTTTATTTTCTACTTGCAGTAGACATGTTATCGGCTGGAAATCATGATAATTCACTTTGAGAAATAATTTAGAAAGTGTGCTATAATATTGCGAAAGTGAGGATTTACAAGGCTTGTAAAATGGAAGAAAAAATTTTCACAGATATTTTCCAGTAGGGCATGCAAATACTTAGAAATTAATTAGCTAACTCATATGATCCTAATAAAACAGAGTATAAACTAATAGGTAATGTGATATTAAGACAGTTTTGTTGACAATAGGTTCGTAGGAGGCATAGTGTGTAAAACAAGTTTTTTTTGTAATTTTTCCTCATTTTCGGCAATATGAAAAACATAAAGTTCTACGTTGTTCTGCTATGACACTATTATTGTACTAAAATACAAGGTATTGGCTAGTACTAAACCAAAAATCAGCTGCTACTAGTTGCGACTTACCGAGTAATTCGAGTTTTCGCAACGATTGTTTTCATGTCAATTCATGTAAAAAATCGTCGATCAGCAGTGTCCGTATCGATGTTTTTCCTACAATAGGCTTTGCTGAATGCCGGTGTATGCAACACGACCATGATTGTGTTCGGGGGTCTTTCGGAACTGACGTCCAGTAGTACTGAGACCCCTCGGAAATAATTATTAGTACTAGGAAACAGTTTGTTATTGGGTGAACAGTGTTTGAAACATAAGTAAGTGTTTAGTATTCATGTTAAAAGGTATTAAATTAAACAAGAGGAGCTCTTAGAAAGGGAACATGACCAACTAATCTTTAATTCAACAATGTTCCTATTTGAAACATTTTATCACCAACAATAACATTAAAACTATATTTTATATTCTTTCTCAAATATAATGACACATCATAAGTGACAAAAAACTATACAAGAGCAGCTACAAACCTTCAATAATTCATTTCATGATGACTCGAAAGTTCGAATATATCTGAAATTGAAACATAAGTACTTAAGTCCCAATTCATTACTGAAATTTTGGGGTTATGAATAATGAAAATAATTTTATCTCGTTAACGGTCAGTCCTACAGTTGTAATATGTTCGATAACTTTATGTCAATTGATGATAAAAACAACTTTCCCGAAGAAACAAAATGGCTAGCACCATTTATTCAGAAGATAGATGTCAGCGCCATCTGTGGAAAAAACTACAAGGTATACAGCCCTAGGGGTTGTATGAAATGGTGACGTAGGACCAAATATATATTTATGTGGTAAGAGAGAAATTCAAAACCAACTCTTCTTTTGACGATTTTGGGGTCCTGAAAAGGACCGGTTTTGCTTGTTGGTAGTCCTGAAAAGGACAGGTTTCAATTTTTGATAGTCCTGGAAATAAAAATTGAGTTTGTGATGTAAAAAACACGCATTGTTTATACTTACAATTCCAAGTTACTGGGGATTTACTGTTGTCACTCAAAAATTCTTATCGGATTATTAGAATAGCATCGAATCTGGTCGTCATCTGTTATTTACTGATTTGAACGGTAAAGTTGAAGTGATTGAGGAATTTGGTTCAACGATACATCAATATGAAAACGGGAAGTACCTACTGATGAATAATTCTAGAAAATTCTTGCTACCAAGATGCAATGTATGTTGTATTAATGTCTTGTTAGAACAGATGATATTATATAACGACTGTAATTTACAGATGTAAGTTTTCTATATAAATATAATATTAGAAACTTACAAGAGGCACAGTTTTTTGTATGTAGTCATCACGTCTACTTAGAAATAAGTGATTCTCAATAGCTTTTAACTGGATCTAATGTGTACGCAAGAATGGCCAAACACTGCTTGAAAAGTTATTGGTGCTCGAACGCTGTAAAACAGGTATATTGATTATCCTTGCTTGGAAAACTCTGATGGTTCTTACGTTAAACTGTGATCGATACCAGTTTGAGTTTTAGGTAAAAAATGGAAATTTTCTGAGATGCAATGGTTTAGCTTTCATCCTCGGTATGCTCGTACTGACTTGACAGTAACGTGAACAATGGACGATGATATGAAAAATATGTAATGTATCTTTTAGTTGACAATTTTGATATGGTTCTTGCAAATATAATATCAATACAGGAACCTCCGAGCGTAGTTGGCTGCTTGGGATCTGTGACGAGATCAAATTTCATCCAATGCTTCATAAAATTCACCACCTCCATATTCTCCTCTTTTGAAATATCTATATTGAAATCGCCTGTCACTATTACCTGGGCATCGTCTCTTGAGTAATAAATCAGATTTCGCGTTAGAAACATTTTCACTAGTTTTAGCGACGTCTTTGGTGAAATGTACACGCAAAATACGATTGTTTTGATACCATCAATAATTATTTCGGCAGCGCAAATATCACCATATCCTTCCGATTCACGATTTTCATTGAGTTTTTGGATTTTGTGGAGTGAAGATATCACAGAATCGTTTTTTACAAAAATAGCTACTCCACCAGCACGTGTGTTTTCTCGTTTTTAATGAGAAATGCACTTATAACCTAGAAATAAAACATAACAACAATTTTGGAAAGAGTTAGAAACAAAACAACAAACCTTCAATCTCAAATACACCGTTGTTGTTCACCCACGTTTCGCTTAGCGCTAAGATGTCTGCCAGTTTAAGTATTGGATCAGTAGACACATCGTCTGAATGGGCGTTTAGACTTTGAATATTCAGGCTAACCAAAACTAAAGAGCAAACAGAGCTGCTGATAAATTCAATGAGCTCATCTCCTAGGGTTACCAGTTTATGATTTTCAAGCCGTTTCATTTCTGTACGCAGCTCCTTCATTTTTGGGGTATTGCTTCCTTTTGCATGGTGAAGCCTGAACGAATTCGTGGCATTCGTTAAATAAAGACCTTGCAATGAACTCACTCTCGACATCGCAACATACACTAGCTGCTGTTCTTGACATTTGTCGTAATTAAAAACGATTTCGGTGAATGTCCCGCCTTGAGACTTGTGAATCGTGAGTGCGCAAGCACTTACAACGGGAAATTGTACTCGTTTACACTTGATCGTGTTACTTAGTTTGATATTTGCAGACCGCTTTGTGATAGGAGTCCAATCCTGTCGAAGTACACCAGGCTTTGAAAATACTATAGGTCTCGACTTAATTCGAAGTTGAGCACCAATCATATCATTCTCGAACTTAAACCACAATCGACAAACTTGTTCTTCATCTTCTGATCGTTCAATAAACATCAGCTCACCAATCGCACCGTTCACAATGCCGTCCCCTACTTCTATATTCGTTGTTATCATATAGGACATTCCTATAACCAACCGTAACACATACGGAAGACAAGCAGTTTCAGCAACACTCATCCGGTACAGTTTAGTGCGAGCACTAGCAAGCTGGGCAGCATTTGTATGGCCAGTAATGACATCCTCCGCTGTGTGATCTAGTCCTTCCCGAAGGCTCAATGTTTCAAGGTTGAATTTTTCAACATCGATGTTTCGATGGTACAGTCGTATTGCGTTCGGCACATTGTTTTGACACCACTCAATTGTCCGAAATCTTCCATCAACCATTTTGGTCTGATCCTCCGATAGTTGCACACCGTTACCAATTTTCGTAAGTATGGAGGAGAATGCAATATCACTCTGCCTCATGACTTGTCGCAAGGGGTAGTATTCCAGCGATTGCCACAGTAACGCACCACCTATAGAGTTATTTACAGGTTTGAACGGGGCTCTGGCGTCACCACAATCACCACACAATAAAATGTCTTTCCCGCCAAAGCCATCGTCGTAATGACCAGTGATGCTCTGCAAGCGTGTGTGAACGGTATTCAAAATATTTGCGCCGATCATACTGACTTCGTCAATTATGACTAGTTTAATGTTGGCAAACGAATTTCGATACAGCTGAAGAATTTCAAATCCAAGTTTCCCATGGTGCCTTTTATCCATAGTTATATGGAAAGCGGAATGTACAGTTGTGCCGCCGATCGCCACCGCAGCCTTTCCGGTAGATGCACAAGCAACATACGCATTGTTCAGAGAGTTATGAGCTTGGCTGAAACGGTTGTAGGTCTCCATAACGATTCGCAGCGTAAATGTTTTGCCACAACCCGCGGGGCCAGTGAAGAACAATTGCAGTGGTTTCCTGTTCTCATTGAAGTGGTGCAGACTGTCGATCACGTGAAGAACTAAAGCACGCTGCTCCGCATTAGTTTTACGCATTAAACTGCAGTAGTCCTGTTTACTCATAACTGTGGTACGTTGCTTGATAACCGCCGATAAAACATTAGTAGGTAGCAGGCTGATATCGTCATCGTTTGGCTGCATTGCGATGCTTCTCGTACATTCGTCAAACTTGACATTCAAAGCGGTTTCTTGTGCGCCTGAATCATCCTCATCACACAAACGCAGATACTCATCAACAATATGCTCAATATTGAGATCGCAGTCATAATCCTTGCGCTTCGCTAGAATTTCAGCTTCGTGTAGGTCATAGAGTTGCAAAAATTTATTGCCATCAAGAATATCACACATTTCGTCCCGAAATGGCACAAAAAGCAGTACCATCTCTCTCTTGTATTCAGACAGCTTCTCCATTTTATAATTGCACCATTGCAGTACCCGAGAAATACGACGAACCTTGTAGGTGTTACCGCTGCGTTCTTTAGTATAGTATGCAGCAAAATCGGCGAGACATAAATTATCTAAACCGGAGCGTGCCTCATACTTTTGAATAATATTCATCGTCCAGATATCAGTAGAATTATCGTCGATTGCTTCTTCATCCATAACAGCATTCCGCTTTCGTGATTTCGTACGCTCATGAGGCCACATCGTCGGAATGATTTGTGTTGCTCTGCTTGATTCCGACATCGGTTGCCGCAACAAGTACCAAGCAGCTTCTTGAGCCGACATCTCCACCGAGTTTAGCATCTTAATGCTCAATTTTTTCAGGAGCGCAGTATAATCTTGATCGGGAAATTGTTCTTGCAGTGTGATCAGATCACGTTGAAGGCAACTCATACCACGATAAGTTTTATTAACGTACTCCACAACGTAAGCAGCGCAAGAAAATTCATCCAATATAAACTGCAAATCCATATTGGATAAGAGATTACGAGCTATCCATGGGTTAAACGGATTAGTCCATAGCTCGGACATGGATCGTTTGAGCATAACGGTAGGTCGGCGGATAGTTGCTCGGATGGCATCGAGGTATCTGTCTATATTGCAGCGACACTCGACAAGGAATGCATCCAGCGTTTCGAATTCCTTTGTATCTAGTACCTCGCGCATTTTCTTTGCTTCTCGAATCAGCTGACTACGACGGCTATCGTCGGGAGCAATGGGAAGAAGGATCCGGGTTATGTCCATAGGCCAGTGAGGGATGTTAAATCTACAATGATTTTCATTTCGTTTGTAACATGTAAAGGTATGTTTGTGAACCTTAAATATAATCATCGAGTAAACGTATGGAATACAACACATAGACTGTCATTTTACTTGTAAACCATAGGATTCCGGTAAATCTTCCTTCCTGACAGAGCAAAGATGATCAATGAGTTGCACGGTGTTAGGCATAACTTCACCAACCGCTTCTCGAGGGTCGTTATTCAACCACAGTAAAATATGCGCATGTGGGCTTCCACGATGTTGGAATTCGATTCGCTTAAAAAAATCGACAACGTGATATTTCCCGAAAACGCTAAATTTTTGCGACGATAGCAGAAACATGATTGTATCTACGAATTTGTTGAAGTATATGCAACATGTAACAGGAACGTTGTTGACTAGCATTGCTCTTTGTAGTGCTGTCAGTTGTTGCATCGGATTTGTTAACTCGTTACCGTTGTATCCTTCTGAAAGTTTATTAAGTATCTTAAGAAGGTGTGGCCATTTTGTTTCGTTTGCACTGAGCGTAAGAAACATTGTTGGCTTTCCTAGTTGACGCATCATAGCAAACACATCCTTCTTTCTTTGTTGCCAGTACTGAAATGAGCTGGGTATAGATTTTAAAAACGATAAATTTCTTTCGATGCATTGTTCCATGAAATCTCTGTTCTGCAGATCAGCACGGGTAATATTTGCGGTGCCCGTACATTTGAAAGTACACTGCAATCCTTCTGAAACTCGCAGACGAAGAATTTTCATTGCCATATAAAGAACATGTTGCGGATTGGCTCCTCGTCTATCGCGGCGTCGAGTTTCACTCGAAGCTATCATGAAGTACGTTATACGAACGCCTGGCTTAAATTCGCGTGGGTGTCCAAAATAAATACCAGGATAGGCCAGCTCTTCTGCGTGCTCATCAAAGATTACAGACATCGGCATTTTATTTTGCACAGGAGCTATTTCGAGACATTGATCTTCGTTCCATAGCAGGGTTTCTTGCTGTCCAAGGATTAATTCTGTTTCGTTTTCCATGTCAATTGTTTCCATCTCCATCCTATTTTCCGATTCGTTAACCAATCCTTCGAGCTGTCGCTCATCCATGGCAATGCCATATCGACGGTACAACGGTGTGTTTACTAAATAAGCAAGCCAAGCCTTAACTGTCGCTTTTTTGACAAATCCGGATAAATAGGATGACTTATGGATCAAGTGTTTTTTTATACACACATTAAATGTCTGATCGTCATCCAGCTGACGAGGAAGAGACCGCAACATCTCGCTCACATCTACCGGGCAATTGATGACTTGACCGATAATCTTTCTGTTATAGGGTCTAACGAAGGTAAACCCACAGGTTTCTCCGGGTATGTGAATCCGTTAGTCTTGGAAAACGATGGGATTTTTCCCCGCTTTAAATTGCTCAGACAGGATTGGCATGCGTTAAATTTTTCCGTTACTTCAAAAGCCCCACTTGCTACAAGTATTTCTTCACATGCTTGTGAAAGTGGTTTCAAATCATTGACGAACCACAATCTGTCGCATATGCTACACACAGCACCGAACTCATTTTGTATGAAGCGTTTTAAAAACTCCTGATCGGCTCGTTCAAAATTCACATTTGAAACTAATACCACATTTTGACACCAAATAATTAAAAAAAAACATTTATATATTGGTACAACAATTACATATTGTATAGGGTATAGGTATTGTTTTACCAATTATATAAAAAGATTTTTGTTTGGTTTTTCCATACATTCAGGATAAACAAGACAAAAATCAAAGAACCGTTCTAATAATTTAATCATTGGCTATGACGAAAAAAAAGCTAGTACTGTGAGAGCTGATCTTTTCATAAATTATAAATGTACATATACATAACTGCAGAAGTATCTCAAATATCTTACTTTTTCTATAAAAGTATAAAAAGAAAATTTTTCTTGAATTTTCATTCATCTTGATACGGAAGGTTATTTTATTAATAAAGCGTATTTTTGAATATTTTCTAGTTGACGCAAAAGTAATTTAAGCGCCACCAAAGTGAGGTTTTATTTTTATTTTCTTTTAATTTTTTTGATTCTTAATAAATTATGTTTGTATTGTTTGTATGTACAGCAGATAGAGATTTAGTGTCAAATAACGAACTGTATAAAAAAATCTAGCCACGTTATCTTGTAAGAAAACAGGCTGGGATACGAGAAACCTTTCTATGGTAGTTTGACACCCCTTCCTCCTCTGAAAACGGGGGCTTTTACACAAATAAGACACAAAATTATGCATTACTTGAGAACTAAGAGCAAAATTTAAAGTATCGATGCCGTGCTATAGTTACGGCTGTACATTTAAGCACGGCAAAGCGAATCGCATTGCGCTGCTTATCGCGTTCTGTATGGCCATAGCAAAAGAAATATACCAATGTGATATAATATAAATTATTTATCTGGTTTCTAACATATTTGAGTTTGATTGATGATGGTTTGATAGTATAAAGAAAATAAAAATTACAAACACAAAATGTTTGTACAAGGTGCAATTTAATTTAAAAAATAGACTATTTCACATTCAAAATCGATTCATATTTTAGCAAATAGAAGAACAATCCAACAGTTCCTGGTACAATAAGCTTTGATGCCATTACTTAATTTCTGTTTATTTATTGTTATTCAAAAACAACGGTTAATCATTGCGACTCTGTAGTCATTTCATTTTAAAACACGTACTTGCCTCACTACGCGCAGCACTGACCAATGTGTGCCTCGAACCGGCAGCTTCCGGCGATGCATTTATCAATGCAGCAGATGAACTGGCCTCTAACTGTACCAAACCAGCCGCGTCGTGCGTCACAAAGTTTTCTCTATCACGTTCCTTTTTGCGGCATAGCCTGGTGCGTTTTGCTACTGGCGAGTCGGGTTCCACTAAATCAGCTTGTTGGATGCGTTTTCGGTGATTGCGCGAATACATCCGGTTTAAGTATTGAGACATTTTATATTTAAATGAAATTCACTCACTCACAAAAAATCGTAAACTGGTTATCACTTCCACCTATTATACACCGTGTAACTCCAACAGTAATAAGCGCACCACTTGCTATCGTGTGACAAACTATAATGAAACTGAATTTCCTACACGCAGTCATTTATATCGAGTTCAGAGTAGGGCGTGGCTTCTGCCATTAGGGCGTGGCTACGTAGCTTGGAGGAAGAGGAACAACCAAAACACCTTCGATACTACTGAGTGATTTTCATAAGCATCAAAAGAAAGTTTTTGCTTTCCCGATGCGAAAATCACTCTGGTTCTTAGATTAACTAATTTTCGTTGCTAATATCTGACTGATAACGGTGTTCGAGTGAACACAAACAAACAATTAAACCGGAAAATCACTCAATTTAGCAGTGTAAATTCTTGAAATGTGGGTTATATCTAGTTGTGATAAACTATTCATAGGCAACACTACCGTTTATCTTTGGTGCGTCCTGGTCGTTATTGTAAAAATGATTATTTAGAAATAGATGAACATTTCACACTAGTAGTAGTTGTGAAAGTTCTCATAACTCTTATTTTCATCATCTTATAGTTCTAAAAAGAACCGATTTCGTAATCTTCAGCTCGAAATGTGTGCTACAGAATGCTGATGATCACAGCACCACCGGTAGCATCGATTATTCTGTTGGCCGCGTATAAAATTTGCTCTCCGCTGTGCCTTCCAGCAGCTGTGCCAGCAAAATATCCTACTGTAACTGTTGCTGCCGTGTGCAGAATGAAGGAAGCTTAGACAAAGACAAACAAACCAAAACACTTTGTTGAGTCAAAATACGTAGGCAGTGGAATTTATTTCGTCCATGTTATTGTTATCTGTGCTTGGGAAGCAAGCCAATAACGAGGGAAATATATGGGAAAGCTTGACCTTGGAACTTTTCACCTTTTTCCACCATTAAGCAGTAAAGCAACAATGTTGAACATAATATCAAAAAATTGTTACACATTTTATCTGATCACCGACATACAAATGACTAAGATGCATTAAGTCGTTCGCTTGCTATAACCGTTTGAAATCTGACGCAACATTTGCCAGTTTCATTTTCATTTTCACAAAGTGTAATCTAGTAAAGAAAACAAAGACGTAGTCCTACGTCAAAAAAAGCTACCTGAATACATTTTCCAATATCACATTCGTTGTTTTGCTTTCGTCTCGATTAGACGCAAATTGTTTATCTCCGTTTGAGTTCGCAAAATAACAATACACGAGTTATCGTACGGGTGTTTTTTGTCGATTAGTTCTTGTGTTGCGCGATAACAATAGCCTGCACACTGGTAGGGGCAGGCTACCCCGCCAGTGATTCGATACGCAGCTGATATATCAGCAAGAATAATTCTCCCGCACCGCTGTTACCCCGCTAGCAGCACGGACCACCATACGATCGAGCGAGTGGAAGTCAACTACAAGTGGCATCTACAAGGTCGCGTGTAAGATACGGCCACTGTGTCACAACACGAAGCTGGATCGTCATTGTTTGTTCTGCGGAGACACTCGATTAATCCAACTATCAGCCGTGAGGTCGTGACTTAGACGTTCGGTGAAGTATTACATTTAGAATTTTTACTATAATTATCAATATTATTACTATGTTATAATATTATTATTAATATTATTATTGATATTATTATTATCTGGGTGAAAAATACAGTGCTGTTGTTCCCACGTCGGTGCCTAGATTGAAAGTAGTGGGCATGAGTGAGAATCTTTCTCCTGATGTTTTCATTGACTATTTAAAGAGTCAAAATGATTGCATCACAATCAATGAGGTAAAAGTAGTTAATATGTACGAAAATCCACGCTTCACCTATAACAAGTATAGCGCGGTAATTGAAGTTGATTTAGAAACGTATAATAGTTTGTTATCTGCTAAGCAAGTAAATGTAGAGTTTGATCGGTGCTTAGTATTGCCCGCGATAAATGTGCTAAGATGCTTCGAATGTGGAGAATTTGGACACAAGAGCATGAATTGCAAAAATTGTGATGCATGCTCTAGGTGTAGCCAAAACCATAAGACATCTGAGTGTACATCTACTGTATTGAAATGCGTAAATTGTGTAAAAACGAATAAAGAGCGTAAAACTAATTTGGACGTCAACCATGCCGCTTTTAGTTCAGAGTGTTTAATTTATAAAAGACTATTCGAGCAAAAGAAAAGCAGCTTGCGTTTCAATAAATAGCAAACAAGTTCCAACGAGAATGTGAATAAGTTTGAATTTTTGTATTTTAATATTGCGGGGTTGACAACAAACTACGTTGCATTACGTCAGATTGTTGAAGATAAACGTCCACTTTTGGTGTTTTTATCAGAGACTCACATTGTCGATGATGAAGCATTTGAACAATATAGTATTCCGGGATACAATGTTGCTGCTTGTCTATCACATTCTAGGCAAACTGGCGGTGTTGCTATTTATGTCAGAGAATCAGTTCAATTCCAGCTTTGTCACAACGAAGCAGAGGATGGTAACTGGTTCTTGGGCATTATAGTAGTTGGTGGCATGAAGGTGGGCAATTATGGTGTTTTGTATCATTCTCCTAATGCTAGTGACCGCCGTTTTCTTGAAATATTGGAAAACTGGCTTGATGAATTTCTTGATTTGAGTAAAATAAATATAGTGACGGGTGATTTTAATATTAACTGGCGAGATGATGCAAATTCGAATCATTTGAAGCGTTTAGTTGAGTCTTTCAATTTGAAACAAAGTGTAGATGAATATACGCGTATTTCCCAGCGGAGTAGAACTTTGATTGACCATGTTTATTGCAATTTTGATTCGATTCGTTCAGTTACGAATTCTGATATGAAAATAACCGATCATGAGACATTAGTAATTAATGTTCTAGAAAACTTGAATAATAATAATGATTCAATAAAATTGAAATGCTGGAGAAAATATTCGAAACAGGCTGTTTCGAACCTTGTTGAGAGAAGCTTGGGTTTTCCAATCGCGACCGGTAGTTTAGATGAATCTGCAGCTGTTCTTACTAACATTTTGAAGACGTGTACGAATCAATTAGTTGAACATAAAATTGTTTCGCTGAAAAACTCGAACAGCTGGTATAGTTTGGATCTTTTGCGCCTAAAGCGCAAGAGAGATAAACTGTACAAAAAGTTTTGTAGATCAAACAATCAGAATCATTGGATTGAGTACACGTTCGCGCGTAATAAATATTCACAAGCGATTAAAAAGAAGCGTTGTGAATATATCCAGAGAAAGATTGTTCAACATCAAAATAACAGCAAAGAGTTATGGAAAATTTTGAAATCTTTGTTGAAACCTAGTAATTGTAAACCGCGGTCCATAACTTTTGAAGGCACATTAGAACATTCAGAACAAATTATTGCATCTAGATTTAATGATTATTTTGTCAATAGTGTTTCATTGATCAATCAATCCATTGAATTGGTCGAGGAACCCGACGAAATAAAACAGCCGATTAACAGTAGAATCGTTGGTTGTTCCGATTCAAAAGGTTGCTGGAACGATTAAAGCCGAAGAGTTTCGTCCCATCAACATGTTACACACATTAGAAAAGATATTAGAACTAGTTGTTAAAGGCCAGCTTCTAGAATATTTAAATAGTAACTCGTTGCTAATTCCGGAACAATCAGGCTACCGGGAAGGCCACTCATGTGAAACCGCGTTAAACTTAGTACTAGCAAAATGGAAAGATAACTTAGAAAATAGAGACACAATATTTGCTGTTTTTTTGGATCTAAAACGCGCTTTTGAGACAATTTCTAGGCCCTTATTGTTGAACACAATCAAGCGCTTTGGAATTTCGAGTACTGCATTCAGATGGTTTGAAAGCTACTAGTCTGACAGAACTCAACGGACTGTTTTTAATGATTCTGTTTCTAGTCCAGTGGAGAATGATCTTGGAGTTCCACAGGGAAGTGTATTAGGGCCCCTTTTGTTCATTATGTATATAAATGACATGCGACGAGTTTTACGTTTTTGTGATATTAATCTTTTTGCCGATGACACCGTATTATTCATTGCAGCTAAGAACGTTGAAGAAGCCGTTTCACACTTGAACGAAGATTTACGTTCTCTAAGCAGATGGTTGAAGTATAAGCAATTGAAATTGAATATTGATAAAACTAAATTTATGATTTTCTCGCGCCCCGTTGTAAATGATGATGTCTCTGTTTTGATTGATGATGAGGCAATTGGTCGCGTTCGGGAGATTAAATATCTTGGCGGGATTATTGATGACAATCTAAAGTTCAACGCTCACATTGACAATGTCATCAAGAAAATTGCCAAAAAGTATGGAATTCTTTGCCGTCTGAAAAACGAATTAACGATTAGTAGTAAAATACAGCTATACAAGTCAATCATCTCTCCACATTTGGATTTTTGCCCTACTTTTTTATACTTAGCCAATAATACACAACTATTGAGGTTACAGCGTTTGCAGAATAGAATAATGCGTTTGATTTTAAATTGTGATAGATTAACTTCCTCTGTTTTCATGTTGGACGCTTTGCAATGGCTGAAGCAGCGAGTTGTTTATTTGTCTATGGTGTTCATTTTTAAAATAATTAATGGTTTGCTACCTCAATATTTGAGTGATCGAATTGAAAGAGGAAGAGATTTTTATAGATATAACACTAGAACCGCGGATGAAATAAGAACACCTTTCTTTCTAACGAGAGCTTCACAAAATTCATTGTTTTATAAAGGTATAATTTTTTTCAATTCGATGCCAAGACATGTTAAACGTGCACCAACACTTGCGGAGTTCAAGAGATAATGTATTTCACACGTGAAAGTTTCTATTGTATAGAACGATACTAAGTTTTACAAAATGATGTAGAGTTTACCTGACGAAGTTTGAACAAACGGATCTTAAATGACGAAGATTTAACAAACGGATTTATTTTGGATGAACTATTTGTTTTGGTTTCTATTCATATATTGATTGTTTTATTGAAGCTTGTAAATGACGAAGTTTTATACGAACGGATCTGATTGTGTTGTAAAATTTTATTTATATGTTTATTTTAAATTGGACTTTTCTAAATTTATAACAACAAAACTACTGTGTTCGTCACGGTGATGATGATGGATTTTTTTTCTTTTCATTATTGTTGTTGTAGCTTTAAAAATAATAGAAAGAGACTACAAAAGCTTGAGCCTCGCGCGCGGTTTTCAGATATAAATGATTTCTTTTAGCAAATTAAAATTGTTATTTGAATGCTTAGAGAAAATCATGAAATAGTTGTGGTTGGTCTGGCTGAAGGTCATGAAAACCCTGTACTAGTTTTGTGTGCTCTATGAATCAAGTATACAGTTTTTGAAGAAGTTTATATCTGGAGGTAAAATCAGTTCGTTTTTTTTTGTTTTGTATAACTGATTAAAATGTGATCACAGTAATTATCTATAGATAAATCGTCCAGCTCAAACCTTTGTAGGGGTATGTGGCGGGACCATCATCATCATCATCATCAACAATAGAACGATAATCCTTTCTGTAAGTAAGCAAACACAGACATTTGGTTATTTTGTTATCATACGATCAACATTCTGTTCAGCCGAATATACGGCCGAATATTCGGCCGAATATTCGTCTCACCGAATAATGGAAAAAAAGCCGAATAGTGCTATTCGGTGCATCTCTGATATATATATATATATATATATATATATATATATATATATATATATATATATATATATATATATATATATATATATATATATATATATATATATATATATATATATATATATATATATATATATATATATATATATATATATATATATATATATATATATATATATATATATATATATATATATATATATATATATATATATATATATATATATATATATATATATATATATATATATATATATATATATAAATATATATACATATATATATATATATATATATATATATATATATATATATATATATATATATATATATATATATATACATACATATATATATATATATATATATATATATATATATATATATATATATATATATATATATATATATATATATATATATATATATATATATATATATATATATATATATATATATATATATATATATATATATATATATATATATTTGGCAGAGCTGTATGCCACCACGGGTCGGTAATTGGCGATTACCGAAGGCCACGGAAGTGCTCACTGCTAGCAAGCAGTCCCGGACCATCAGCGGGAGCTAGCCTAGGTCGTGGCGAGATTCAGGCACTGGGCCGCTGAATTCTCGCAAAAGCCACACTGGCCGGAAGCAGCTCCGACGGAGCGAGTAGTGCCGCTCCCACCACCCAAATGCACTATACCGCCCATTGGGACTGTACCAGTAATGTTCCCAATTACGGCAACTGGTCGCATCACTATAGGATAAGAGTCGGATTTCGTTTTCGTACCATGATTTTGGGCTGGCACCTGCGCCGAGCTCCCTTAGTAATGTCGTGTGATAACGGCTTGAAACGGCGAGAGTACAACCGGTGCAGGGGTCTCCGTCCCGTAAAACCTGGCAGGCCTTCCAGTACGTTCCGAGTCCATTGCCTGGTGGGAACCCGGCAGGAGTAGGATCAGATGTCTTTTCCTGACTTGCGCCGGTCGGGGGTGTCATAGTTGCCCATGAGGCGCTATGGCAGCCGCCCCTAGCCATGGCCTCACTGCTCCGGCATAGACTACCTTGGGACCATTTAGGCGACTACTCCATTGTGGATAAGGATAGCGGCTGGTAGGGGGACCCAATAAACAAAAATGCAGCAAAACAAAACTCTGGAGATGGGGGCAGATGGGTTGGAAAACCCATTTGCGCGAGGTGGCATCCAGCGGTCTCCGCCTAGAAAAGTGGAGACGGATGCAGTGAAGGTCGCCTGCGAAGACGGTAAAGGCAGTACGCCTACCGGATCTACGCAAGACATCGCGGTGGCTGGTCCACAGCTATTAAAGGCGGTCGGAAGACAGCGGGACACGCTACCGAGGGTAGTGGCCCTGTCTGAGCAGCTCGATGCTATAATCGAGTTTGCGAAAAGTCGCAGCAATACAACGAAGTACTTGAAGCAGGCCCTCTACATGCTTCGGTCCTCCGTCGATGCTGCGAAAAAGGAGCATGCCGAGCTCGAAATGAAAGCTGCGGCTGCGGAGAAAGAGGAGACGAAGGTGACCGAGCTGGCGACGAAGTCGGTCCAAACGGACGCCAGCACGTTTGCGGCGGTTTGCGCAGCAGGACCAGCTGCCAAACGAACGCGACAGTCCCCGGGAGAGACGGCCCCCGGGGGCACCAAGAAGCGTTTAATCGCAAACAGCCCTCAGACCGGTGTAGGAGTGGCGCAAGCAACGCCCACGGTGGCAGCCAAGGAGCAGAAGGCTCCCGGTAACCCGTGGGTAACGGTTCCGGGAAGGAGTAGGAACCAAAAAGTGGTGGCCAAAAAACTGCACCCGGTTACAAATCCTGCGACGAAGAAAGTTAAGAATAAGGGCGACGCACTCATCCTTAAGACAGAAGAGTCAAAGTACTCGGAAGTCCTTAAGGCAATGAGAGGCGATGCGAAGCTCAAAGATCTGGGGGCAGATGTGCGTAGCATCCGCCGATCCCGCAAGGGAGAAATGATCGTCGAGCTCCGCAAGGAAGCCAGAAACAAGGGCCCAGCCTATCGGGCATTGGCCCAAGAGGCGCTTGGAGATAGAGTGCAGGTTCGGGCACTCACGTCGCAGGTAACCCTACAACTTAAATACCTGGACGAAGTCACCGAGGCATGCGAAGTCGTGGATGCCCTCAAGGAGCAGTGCGAAGTGGTTGTGGCACCAGAGGCAGTTCGACTGCGCAAAGGCCCAGTAGGAACCCAGACCGCCACTGTCAGGCTTCCGTCAGTAGACGCAAACCAGGCGCTAAAGGTAGCGAGGCTCAAAGTGGGCTGGTCAATGTGCCCACTCAGCATCTACCAGCCGCCGGAGGTCTGCTTTCGATGCTTCGAGCAAGGACACAAGTCCTTTAGCTGCAAGGGGCCTGACAGGAGCTCCCTATGCAGGCGGTGCGGTGCTGCAGGCCACAAAAGCAAAGACTGCGGAGAGCCCCCGAAGTGCTTGGCGTGCGCCGGGAAGCGTGACGCAAAGCACATAATGGGAGGCCCGAGGTGCACGGCCGGTAAGCCGACTAGCAAGCCACGGGCGCGAGAGTGACACAGCTAAATTTGAACCACTGCTTCGTGGCTCAGCAACTGCTATACCAAGCAGTCACTGAGTCGTTGTCGGACTTCGCCATAATCTCGGACCCCTACCGAATTCCTTCCGGAAACGGTAACTGGATTTCGGACGGGTCCGGTATGGCGGCAATATGGACGACGAGCAGGTTCCCGGTTCAAGAGATAGTGTCAACTTCAAACGAAGGATACGCGGTTGCCAAGGTGAACGGAGTGTACTACTGCAGCTGCTATGCTCCGCCTCGTTGGTCTACCGAGCAGTTCGCAAGGATGATCGACCGAGCCACCGTGGAGCTGATCGGTCTATCACCGTTGGTAGTGGCGGGCGACTTCAACGCATGGGCAACTGAGTGGGGAAGTCGACGCACAAACCAGAGAGGTCGGATCTTGTTGGAGGCTTTGGCGAAGCTCAACATAGATCTGGCCAACGTCGGCTTGAAGAGCACCTTCAGTAGAAACGGCGCGGAGTCGATCATCGATGTGACATTCTGTAGTCCAGGATTGATCACGAACTGGAGGGTAGACGATGGCTACACTCATAGCGACCACCTGGCGGTCTGTTATAGCGTAGACTGTAAAACGAGACCGCATGTGGCGAGTAGAATTAACACTCCAGCTCCTCGCGGGTGGAGGATATCACACTTCAACGAAGAGGTATTTGCGGAAGCAATTAGACTAGAACACGAGGCGAGCAGAACTCGTAACCTGAGCGCTGATCAACTTGTTGCATTACTTTCGCGGGCGTGCGACGCCACTATGCCTAGGAACCGCCAGCCTAGGCATGGAAGGCCACCAGTCTACTGGTGGACCGACGCGATAGCGGACCTCCGCAGAGCGTGTCTTCAAGCGAGAAGAAGGATTCAACGTGCGCGAACCGACGAAGAAAGGGAAGATCGTCGAGGGGCATTCAGTTCCGCAAAAGCGGCGCTCAAGAGAGCAATAAAAGCTAGTAAACGTGCGTGCTTCGAAAGACTGTGCGCTAGTGCCAACACTAACCCGTGGGGTAACGCCTATAGGATGGTGATGGCCAAGACTAAGGGTGCGATGGCGCCCACAGAAAAATCACCAGCGATGCTTGAGCGGATCATAGAGGGACTCTTTCCACGCCACGAGCCAAATCCTTGGCCTCCGGCTGGCGAGTCACTTCACCGACGTTCCAGTATCTCAAACTCAGACCAGAGGTGGTCGGCCAACCTGCCGAACACCCAATATATGAGTGACGGCGTTAGCCGTGCCGAGGCAGAGGAGGCGGAAACGGTTACGAATGAGGAACTCATCGCGATCGCCAGCTCCCTGAAGGTGAGCAAGGCACCGGGATTGGATGCGATTCCGAATCTGGCTGTGAAGAAGGCCATCAAAGAGGCCCCCAGACTATTCCGGGAAGTCATGCAGCAGTGCCTGGATGACTGTACATTCCCAGAGAGATGGAAGCGACAGAAGCTGGTCTTATTGCCGAAGACAGGGAAACCACCTGGTGACCCGTCGGCATACAGACCGATATGTCTGCTCGATACGGCGGGTAAGGTGCTCGAGAAGGTTATTCTCAATAGACTGGTTAGGTACACCGAAAGTGCAAACGGTCTGTCGAGTAACCAGTTCGGCTTCCGAAAAGGCAAGTCTACGGTGGATGCTATTCTGTCCGTCACCAAAACAGCAGAGGTAGCACTCCAGCGTAAAAGATGGGGCATTCGCTATTGCGCAATCGTCACGTTGGACGTGAAAAATGCGTTCAATAGTGTTAGCTGGGATTCCATAGCCCACTCGCTTCGGAAACTAGACATTCCGGTATCTTTGTACAGGATTCTGGGAAATTATTTCCAGAATCGTGTGCTAGTTTACAGCACAGACGAGGGTCAAAAATGTGTCCCAATTACCGCAGGGGTTCCACAAGGTTCCATCCTGGGCCCGGTACTGTGGAATATCATGTACGATGAAGTGCTGAAACTAAAGCTCCCCCAAGGGGTTGTGATCGTTGGGTTTGCGGACGACATCACACTTGAGGTCTACGGCGAGTCGATCGAGGAGGTTGAGTTGACGGCTTCGCACTCTATAAGCGTCGTCGAGGACTGGATGCGCTCCAAAAAACTGGAGCTTGCGCATCATAAGACGGAGATTTCAGTTGTCAATAACCGCAAGTCGAAGCAACAGGCGTTGATCAGTGTCGGGAATTGCACCATCGCCTCTAAGCGCTCCCTGAAGCTGCTGGGGGTGATGATCGATGACAAGCTCGCCTTCGGGAGCCATGTCGAATATGCCTGTAAGAGGGCTTCAATGGCTATTGCAGCATTATCTCGCATGATGTCCAATAGCTCAGCAGTGTACGGCAGCAAGCGGAAACTTCTAGCTAGCGTGACTTCGTCCATACTGAGATACGGCGGGCCAGTGTGGTCCAAAGCACTAGGTACTAGTAAACATCGGGGTAAGTTGGAAAGTACCTACAGGCTCATGTGCCTGAGGGTTGCGAGCGCGTATCGAACTGTGTCATACGACGCAATCTGCGTCCTGTCCGGCATGATGCCTATCAGCATAGCCATTAAGGAGGACGTAGAATGCTTCGATCAACGTGACACAAGGGGCATACGAGGTACCAGAAGATCATTCTCGATGATCAGATGGCAGCAGGAGTGGTCCAATTCCGTGAAGGGTAGATGGACGCATCGACTTATTCCGGATGTATCCGGAGGGGTCGGGAGGCGCCATGGAGAAGTGAATTTCCATCTGACACAGATTCTGTCAGGCCATGGTTGCTTCAGGCAGTATCTACACAGATTCGGGCATGCGGGGTCCCCCATGTGTCCCGAGTGCGCGGAAGCGGAAGAGACTGCTGAGCATGTCTTCTTCGTGTGCCCTCGTTTTGTGCATGCGCGGAGCGACATGATGGTAGTGAGCGGGCCAGACACCACTCCGGACAACCTAGTTCGGAGGATGTGTAAAGACCCAAACATTTGGAGGGCGGTTTGTACAGCCGCCTCTCAAATAGTTTTAGAATTGCAAAACAGGCGACAGGTTGACCACCGACACGCCAGTGTTAGCTAACGGCCAGTCTCCAGGTTAGTTAGCTAAGTTAGCAAAAAGACCTAAAGAACCAAGAGGGTGCACAGAGCACAAAAGCCGCTCCCCGAAGCAATACCTAGCGGTGGTCCCGGGGAGTATTATGGGCTGGAGACTGAAGGGGTTTTAGTGGGTCCGGTCACTGATTCAAACCAACCCCACACTCCCTGAGGTTGGTCACCTCAGGGGTTTGGATGCAAATTTCCCCTTCACCTGAAACAAAAAAAAAAAAAATAATATACATATATATACATACATATATATATATATATATATATATATATATATATATATATATATATATATATATATATATATATATATATATATATATATATATATATATATATATATATATATATGTATATATATATATATATATATATATATATATATATATATATATATATATATATATATATATATATATATATATATATATATATATATATATATATATATATATATATAAATTATGCCGTGATTTATCGCGGGAGCTAAAAAAACTTTATTACTCCGATTAACACTTTAATGTCCGATCACTACTGAATTACACACAAGACTAAATTGAAAATTAAATCTAGAAAGCTTAAATAAACTAAATCCGCTGACTCGTCGTTCCTCCGGTGGTTCAATTCTGATGCAGCCTTTGTCCGCGTGGTTCGATCGAATCCTGCAGTCGTCATCGATTGTCAATTTATGGTTTCGTTGCTGGTTTGGTTCCTCCGCTTGTTGCTACGGGCCTCAGCTGGGTTTTTGCTGACGTCTCGGCTCCGGGTGCGCCTAGGCCGGTCGGTCGTGTTGTAACGTCTTCCCCCTTAGATTGTCGTCCGTCCTCGGACGATTTTTCGAAAAGGACGAGCCTCGGTAAGGTTGCGGGTTCTCCTTTTCCAATGGTTCCTTTAGGTTCCGTGGTGGTTTCAGCATGCTTATGGATTTTCAGGATGGTATCTTCCTTAGATTTGGTTCTTCTGTTGATGATATAAATTGCAAAAGAGCAGAAAAAGGTTAGTGTGAGGAGAATTCCTCCTCCGATGGTTGTTGTCCTCTTCGAGCGATGCAGGTCCAACTTTATCTCTTGAAGACTGTTTAAGTGTTCCAGTTTGATGTGGGTGATCTCATTCCGCTCTTCCGAGTAGTTGAGTTGAATGAATTTCCTTCCATAGATTGGTATGAGGTATTCTTCGTGGTCTGTTAGATGCTTTTGACCATTAAATGTGAGATTCATCACCTTAATCGTACACATGTCTGTTTCGACAATAGTCGGGGTGTTGACTAATCTCGAGTTATTACATGAGTCGGAAATCAATACTTGTTGATTCGTATCCAATAGTATGATTCCTTTTTTGATTTCTTGTATTCTGATATGTTGCCTGACGGGTTTTAGGACACATTTTGGTGTCAAATGATTCAAAAGGTTGTTGATACAGTCGTCTTCGATAAGAGTTGTTGCTTCGCAGATGTCACAAATGTGCTCTTGTTTATAGATAATGTCTCTGTGCTTTGCCACCAGCTTGATGTCTGTACTGATTCGTGTGTTGTTTAAGTTGAGCGTCTGGATGTTGATCAGGTCGAACTCGTTGTCTTCTAGGATGGGTATTTTCGCCAAAATTAGGATTTCGTCGCCTTTTACAATTACGCTTCCTGAGCTGTATTGGAATATTTGATCTAAGTAATCCAGATTCAATTTTTGTGCTTTAAGTCTGTTATAAATGTACAATTTATCATCTAATGAAAATAAGTTTCTATTCAAAATGTTTAGCTTTGCAAATTCGATTTGTTCTTCTACGCTAGTGAGAATTTGAATTAACATGTCAAGGTTCATAATAAGATTAATGTATTCCAAGTCCGTATTGGTCGTAAGTGAGTTATTATTTTGGTCTACAATTTGTTTGTTTATTTTCTTGAGAATATCTGTAATATTATTCAGTTTATTCTGGATTCTTTCGTTTATAATTATTTGCCTTGATAAAGATTGAGAGAGTAAGTTTCCCTGCTTTTCTAACGTTTCTAAATTATGATTTATAATTTCCATATCATCGTTATCTGGATTGCCTGCAATAAGTTTAATTACTGATCCTAAAGCGTTAACTAATGCTCTTCTATTTCTGCGGGGATATAAACTCAACAATTTTCCTCTTGCGTATTGGATTTTGTAATCAAGGGTCCTTCTGAGATGATTTATTATTTTCAGGTTTTCTGTCGTTTTTTCTATGTAGTCAATGTTGTTTGCAATGGATTTAATATTGATTTTGTGTATAACTCTCTCAAACCCTATTCTTATCCTAACTTGTTTTAGTTTTATGGCAATTATGCCATTATTATATGATATTTCTTTAAATTTTGTGCCGTGTATTAGGATGATGTAAGTTAATCTGTAACGAGAGTTAAGTTATTGATTTAAACGATTATTTTTTTATTCTGTTTTTGTGTATTTTTACGTCATTGATGTCTTTAAATGTAAGATCGTTATTCTCTTTTATGGTAGTTATTTTGTAAGGGTTTACGTCTTTAGTTATTCATTGGGAAATTTTAATGTATTTAGCATCGCCTGGGTTGTATTGTTCAGGTTGTTCGTTATCTTTATTTTGTTGTTCATATTTAGCTTTCCTTTTATCCAGTTCGATTTTAGCCGCTGATTGCAAGCTTTTAAATTTTTCCGAAATTTCTTCCATGTTTGTCGAGCCCGAATGATTGAATACCAAATTACGCGGTAAATTTTTTATAGCGGTATGAAAACTGTTGTTATAAATATCGACGGCGATATTAATTTGATCTCTTGTAGGCAAATCGTTGAATTTAATTTTGTTTGTTCGATAAATTTCGATTAGGGTAGAATGAAACCGTTCTACAATACCGTTTGAATTTGAACTACTCGCGAAATGTAACTCGACTCCTAGGTCGTTAAGGAATCCGATGAAATCAATAGACCTGAAAGAAGGTTCCTGGTCACTCACAATAGTCTTCGGTCTGCCAAATTGTCTAATGTGTTCTGTAATAGCATTTTTTACGTCCACTATTGTTCTAGTTTCCAAAGGTATGGCATTTGCAAATTTGGAAAACGAATCGACTATGGTGAGCCACTTTTGACCTTTTAAAAAGAATATGTCAATGTGGACTCGATCGAAAGGGTTATTGCCGAAAATGCTTTTTCTTATCAAATTCGGTGGCTTCCTGTCATATTTGGCTTTTTTGCAGATATCACAGGAATCTATCAAAATTTTAATCTTTCGATCAAGTTGTGGGAAGAAATATTTTTGCATTATCTGGTTCTTATTTTCTTTGATTCCTCTGTGGCCACGATTATGAGTTTCCCTCACAATTTCATCCTGTTGTTCATCTAGGCGTATGTCCTCTAGAAGGGTTTCTGAAATAAAAACTTTGTAGGGGCTATTAGTTGAAAAATGTTTCCGGTAAGTTTCTTGAACTAATTGAACTAAAGAGATTGGAATTTTGAGGCAACTTGAACCTCTGGGGTTAAGAGTCCGCTTTAATATTTCTACTATTTCTTCTTCCGTATAACTTTGTTTGACTATTATGTGCCTGTGAAATTTGGGAAAGATCTGTTCATATGCCGTAATCTCTGTTTTTCCGATTTTAAAAATAATTTGGGTCCTGAATGTGT